>NW_006287829.1:429521-450897 GCF_000327345.1 Myotis davidii
CGAGAAGAGGAAAAAGACTGTGCCTCATAACAGGGTTCCAGTGCTAGCAAGCCTTTGCCAAAAGTACACTGCACTTGCCCTACCCGGTTTGGCTCAGTGGATAGAAAGTTTTACTACGGACCAAAGGGTCCCAGGTTTAATTCTGCTCCCAGGTTCCATTCTGGTCAAGAGCAGGTAACTGGGTTGCAGGCTCCACCCCAGCCTATGCCTGGTCAGGGCTCCTGCAGGAGGCAACCAATCAATGTGTTTCTCTTACATCAATATTTCTCTCCGTCTTTCCCTCTCTCTTCCACTGTCTCTAAAAATCAATGGAAAGATATCCTCTGGTGAGGATTAAAAAAAAATAGAAGAAAAAAGCGAACTGGACTTGAAGTTGTGCTCAGAGGTCACAGAAGTGATGGCAAGGTGGTTTTTAGAAACAAAGATGCAATCATGTCACTTCCCTTCAAAAAGAATACTGTCCCAGAATCTTATTTTCTCTTGGATAAAATACAAAGGCTTTACTTAATATTCAAGGAGTCAAGGCCTTGAATGGACTTTTTTTTTTGCCTGACATCGTGGGGAAGTTTGCTCACTCTCCTTCTTCTCACCATCTCCACTGAATTCTAGAAGTTTGCCCCTGCTCTTTTCCACAGTCTCTCATATCCCAGGGTCTAGAAACATACAGCTGACCCATCTTGAAATAATCTAAAATGCCTACAGAATTCCTATTCTACCTCTAGGTCTCAATTTTAGTGTCATTTCCTCAGGAAGCTTTTCCTTAATCTGGGTTTATATGGGTTTCGTTTCAGGATCCCAAAGCTTTTTTATATGAGGAGGGAATACGAGGATGAGAACTTGGCAACTAATATTCACTGACTTCCCATTCTTTGTCAGACCCTCATGAACATTTGTAGCAGTAACAGCAACCCCATGCGGCAGGTGCTACCATATTATTGTCCCCATTTCAAAGTAAGTGTTAGATTTGGTTGGTAGTTACTTGTCCAAGGTGACAGGATTAGTAAGGGCAATAATGACTCTTTTAATGTGTGTTTTTCTTACTAATCCTCTACCTCCATGAGAACAAATACAGATGTCATTTTGCTCATCTTTGTAGACCTCTGTAGCCCTGACACAATTGGAATTTAATACATATTTACAGGATGATTTAATTATGCAGATAATATAATGGAGAGACGGTTTTTTGTGTATGTTGTCTTAAAGAGTGTCATGGGTTATGAGAAACGTTTATGGGTCAGACTCACAAATGGTGTATTTGGTTTCAAATGACATAAGTGAAAGAAAGGGTTTCACTTTCTTGGGGAAGCTGTACATGTGGATAAAATCCAGAGAGCAGCAAGCCAGGTTGTGATTTTCAAATAGGCTGTAATACAAAATGAAATGTGCACCGCCCGCCTCTCTGGGCAGTGCAGGAGGAGGAGTCTGGCCGCTGGGCTCTGGAATCCCTCTGCGCCCGCCGGCTCCGTGTGTCCGGACGGGCTGCTACGTGGCTGGCTGTGGGCCGAGGGGTGACCTACTCGCGCCTGGCCAATCAGCGGAGCCCACAGTCCCCTCCACTGCCCTCACTCCACCCCCTGCCTTGCAGCGTGTTCGAGCGGCAGCAGCGGGAGGCGGGCGAGGACTGTGCCCTCCATCTTGCCTTGGATCCTCCATTTTGGGACAGAGCCATATGTTTCTTCATGGAAGAAGCCTCTGCTAGCCACACCCAGGATTTCTCTGGACTAACCAATAATAGTCAAGGGAAGTGTACGCCATCACTATGACCACATCCTGTGTAATGAGACACCTACTCGCGCCTGGCCAATGAGCGGGGCCCAAAGTCCCCTGTCCTGCCCTCAGTCCACCCCCCTATAAAACTCCCGGTCCCATCAGGCCTCGCTCTCTCAGCCACTGGACTTTCCGTTGTGTCGCTGGGTCTGGTGAACAGGGAGCGCAAGCCGGCTCGCATTAAAAGGACTCTGCTTTTGCATCGGACTTACTGGCTCCCTGGGGGTCTTGGGAACCTTGAAATTGGACTGGCTGCGTGGCCGGGGGCAGGCCGAGGGGTGGGGCCGGGCGGTGACTGACCACGGGGGAGGTCGTGGGAGCGGAAGGCCTCAAAACAGATACTTATAGTCAGTGGGTTCAATTATCTGACTAGAATTATGAACATTCCTCTTTACAGCTTACAATTATGAAAAATGTAAAAAAATAATAACACCGTCTTCTATATCAATTAACTGGGTAACCAAGCTCTATTATCCAATGTGCTTTTAACTGACTATATTTTTGCCTAAGAAAGCAGATAAAATAAAACTATTACAATAATCGCAGTTATTGTAGAGAAAGCAGAAAATATAGACAAACATGAAAAAAGAGAGTGATGACTGAGTCCAAAGCAAACATAACCACTGTTAAAATTTGGTTATATTTATTAGCCTGATAAATATATATATATATTTAATACTGATTACCATAAAATTATTTTAATCACTGTCTTTATTCGAGAACCATTATTGACCTGAAATTCAAAATTATCTGTCTGGAAATTTCTCAGCCCAAGGATCAATGACTTTTATTAGCAATTCCAAAAGATTTATTTTTTTTGAAATGTTAAGAACTATTTATTTGTCAATACAATGTCAAAATGATAGTTTTCTAGTCTTCTTTTGTGCTTAGTTAATGTTCAATGGAAAGAGTAGAATAAAATGTCTACTTCATGCACAATTTTCTAAACAATGTCATTTTCCTGTTACTTTATCTAATACTAGAGGCCCATGAATTTCTTGCACTGGGCCTCTAGTATTAGATAAAGTAACAGGAAAATGACATTGTTTAGAAAATTGTGCATGGGGAGGGTTGGGTCCCTGAACATGGCCTGTGCCCGCTTGCAGTCCGGGAGAACCTCGGGGGATGTCAGACTGACACGGAGGTGGGAGAGGCTCCCACCCCCACCGCTGCGCTCACCAGCGGTGAGCCTGGCTTCTGGCTGAGTGACACTCCCTCTAGTGCACTGACCACCAGGGGGCAGCTCCTGCATTGAGCGTCTAACCCCTGGTGGTCAGTGCATGTCATAGCGACCAGTCATTCCACCTTTTGGTTGATTTGCATATTAGCCTTTTATTATATAAAATTGTTCCCTAGATTAGATGCTGATAGAGTCCCATTTCTCCAATTTGAAATTATCACTAGTGTATTTTATTCCATTATGAATCTATAATAATAAAACCCTAAGATGCTAATTAGACCAGACATCCTTCTGGATGAAGCTGGGGCAGCTCCAATTGACTCAGGCTGAGGCAAGCCACTGTGGCTGCAAGGGCCAAGCCTCTTGAATGAATTTTGTGCATTGGGGCTCTAGTAGTATTATAAATTTCTTGACTATATATATATATATATATATACTTTTTAAGCCATATTGATGGTAATATGTTATAAAATATGTTATATTTTAGTTGGGCAATTTATTTATTTTTAATTCCTGCAAGAATTGTTATAAGTTTGATAGTGAAGTATTCATAGTTAATTTATTTATTTCCAAAGAGTTTGTTATACATTTTAAAGCTAAACAATTTATTTTCATAAAATACTGAGTTATAGTAAATCTGAATGACTCTCCTCTGATTTTGCAAGAGTGCAAACAAAGTCTAGACATGCACTTTTGCCAGGGTAAACTTTGTAACATACATATGTAAAGGTCTCCTTTAAGCAATTTTAGAAGGCACATGGAGACTGACAATAACAGAGCTTCTGTGTTCAACACATAAACTACTGCCAGTGAATTAGGAAGCAGTGAATCTAGACAAGTACATAGCACTATTACGTGGAGTTTCTGATTTGGGTGTCAGACCACTCCCACCCCCCCCCCAAAAAAATGGCCGTAGTACCAAGTCCTAAATCATTTATTGTCTTATGCATTTGATCTATGGAAGATATTAAGATTATATTTTGAATCCCAAATATTCTGATGAACCAAAAGTCAAAGATTAAATTGTGGGGCGCATATAGTAAAGGACATTAAAACAAATTAAATTTGTTCTAAATAGTAATCTTTCCCAATTTTCTCCTGAGAATATAAAGCTGCATTGATAAAGTTTTTAATCATTTTCACAGTTGATTAAAAATAATGCCATTTTCAAAAAAACTTTTGAAATGATAAAGTGACTTCATTCACTGAATATAGAATATGTTCATTTTATCATGCCTGGAGAAATGAGACAGTAATATTATTTGTCTCTGTTGTTTTCCTTTAAAAGACTTATATTAGAAAGAAAGAAAGAAAGAGAGAGAGAGAGAGAGAGAGAGAGAGAGAAAAGAAAGAAAGGAAGAAAGAAAGAAAGAAAGAAAGAGAGAAAGAAAGTAATACAAACTTAAAAAAATGCAAGAAACAAATGAACAAGGAACATATTATTTCAGGGGTTAATATGTTCAAGCAGTGACCTCTACTATAGAGGTATGAAATGTCAGCGCAATGTAGGATGCCTCGTGAATAGGAAAATGTGTGTATATATTCAAAATGAGAAAAATTGTCAGAATTATTGCATATAATGGAAGCAAGAAAAAAGAGTTTGCAGAATTATTACAGAAAATGGAAATTAAGGGGGAAAATTTTGTATCACTTCCTGTCAATGGTATGGAGGTGAAGATCACCTAGGAATGATCTATAACAGGGGTGGGCAAACTTTTTGACTCGAGGGCCACAATGGGTTCTTAAACTGGACCGGAGGGCCGGAACAAAAGCATCAAAAGCATGGATGGAGTGTTTGTGTGAACTAATATAAATTCAAAGTAAACATCATTACATAAAAGGGTACAGTCTTTTTTTTTTTTTTTTTTAGTTTTATTCATTTCAAACGGGCCGAATCCGGCCCGCGAGCCGTAGTTTGCCCACGGCTGATCTATAAGAATGCACTTAGTTAAGCTACTGTTTAAAATTGATTAAATATTCCAGGTTACCTGTTAAATAATAAATTTCTGTTCAGTAGCATACAAATAATTATGTTATGGATAACCTTAGAGAATTATTACTCTGTAAGATATAACTAACCTTGTAACATTTCTTAAATTGCTCAAGAATAATCTTTTCAAATGCTCTTTGAACTGATCATATATTTGCACTGGTTAATATATTTTATTAATTAATGAATTTAATATAAGTTTTAATATCTGCATGAGAATCATGTTTATTAACCTTTGAAAATCATTACACACACACACACACACACACGAACACACACACTTCCAGGGAAATAGATTGTTGACCGTCAAATGGTAAATAGTTGAATGATGTTAGTTGAAGAAAGCATTGCTGAAATCTTTGAAACAGAGGAAGTAAGATTACCTGATGGTGAAAATTAAAATGAAAGAAATAGTCTGGAATAAATCACAAAGGTTTTTATAATTGCTTATTTGTTGTCTTTTATATATGGAATCTCTATTGACTCATTTTCTTTTGGTTTACTTTGAAAATATAAATTTATAAAAGCATAGGGAATAAGATAACATCACTTCTTACCCGAAGTTTTTTCTAAAGTTAAAGAAACAGAATATTGCATATGAATTTGATATCCACAATCCCTTTCTTTCTCAACAAAGGCAACCATTATAAAACCTGAAATTTCAAGTTTTCATACTACTACTAAGTAGGTATCTTATATAATAAAAGCCTAATATGCAAATTGTTCGACCAGGAGTTTGACTGCTTGCTCTGACGTGAGCTGACCACCAGGGTCGGTGCAGAACATGGCGGGTGTTGGCGATGTAATGCTGGCTGCGGGCAGCAGAGGAGATGCTGCCAGCCACAATGAGCCCTAATGAGAGCAGAACTGCGGCGGGATGGTGGAGCAGGTGAGCGGGTGGTGCCAGGCCAAGGCGGGTGTGAGTGGGGGCCCTATCGCCCCACTGATTGCCCCGCAGATGGTGAGCAGCGGTGATGGCAGGGCATGGGGCCACCGACTGGCTCCCAGGAGCTGAGGGAGCTGGGCGGGGGGGCCAGCCCTGATTGATAGTCCCACAGGCAGGATGGTGGAGCAGGTGAAGGAGCAGTGCCAGGCCACAGCAGGGTGCCAGGTGGGGCTGTGGGGCTGCGAGGCTGGGGCGCAAGCTGGGGTCCAATCCCCACAGGCCACCCCGAGGGACCCCAACTGTGCAGGACTTTGTGAACCAGGCTTCTAGTTTCTATATATGAAAGCCTAATGTGCAGTGTCCCCTCCAGAGTTCAACAGGGAGACCAGGAGTTCAATCGCTCGCTATGATGTGTGCTGACCACCAGGGGGTGGCACAGAATGAAGAAAGGCCCCAGTCAGCAGCTGGAAGGCCCCAATTGGCCCTGATTGCCAGCCAGGCCTAGGGACCCTACATGTCCATGAATTTAATACACTGGGCCTCTGCCTTTTAAAGTTTTTTTGTGCTAAATGAATAATTTTTAATGGTGAGCTTTAAGCTATTACATTTAAATTAGACAAATATATTAATCATTCAATGTAAATTTGTGTATTTTTGTCACATACATGAAATTATTTTCTACCCACAGTTATAAAAAGTATTTTATTATATAGTATATCATATCTAAATAGTCACACAGATGAATGTATATGTATATTGCATGCGTGTGTATGAGCAAGAGGGAGTAATATATATTATTGACCCTCATTCATCTTGTCTAATTTAATATCTCTTTGTAATGATTTCTGACATTTTGCATATCAATGTTCCATTCTTGTTTTTCTATTTTGCAAATTTATTGGATATTAATGGATACATGGTTTTCTAGTTTATCTAGTTCTATAAAAAATGTGTTTTTAAAATCTGGAATGGCATTGGATTTATGAAAGAACTAATTTTTTATAATACAGTTGACCTTAACATAAGTTTGAACTGTGAGGGTTCACTTATATGTGGGTTTAAAAAAATAAATATACTGTAAATGTATTTCTTTGCCTTTTGATTTTCTTAGTAACATTTTCCTTTCTCTAGATTACATTATTTTAAGAATACAGCATACGATACATCCGTATAACATACAAAATATGTTAATTAATTAGTTATCGATATAGCCTGTGTTTAACAGTAGACTATTAGTAAAGTTTAAGGGAGTAAAAAGTGTTATTCGGCCTGGCTGGAGTGACTCAGTAGTTGATCCATCCACCTATGAATCAGGAGGTTACAGTTGGATTACCAGTCAGGGCATATGCCAGGATTGCATGCTCGATCTACAGTGTGGGGTATGCAGGAGGCAGCTGACCAATGAATGATTCTCTCTCATCATTGATGTTTCTATTTCTCCCTCTCCCCTCTTCTCTGAAATCAATAAAATATTATAACCAAAACAAAACTCCCAAAATGTAAAAGTACAGGACCAGATGGCCTCACTAGTGAATTCTACCAAACATTCATAGACTTGTATCTATCTTTCTCAAACTCTTCCAAAAAATTGAAGAAGAGGCAGTACTTCTTAACATTATGAGGCCAATATAACCCTGATACCGAAACCTGGCAAGAATAACACAAAAGAGAGAAAACTATAGACCAATATCTCTTATGAATATATTTTGTTTAGATGCAAAAATCCTAAACAAAATGCAAGCAAATTCAATACAAGAATACATTTTAAAAAAAATAGAACATCACAGTCAAGTGGGGTTCTTTCCAGGGGCACGAGTATGGTTCAAGATCTGAAAATCTATCAATGAAATATCAATGTATAGTGTTACTCAGTTTTCTTTCCCCTAGGCACTAATTTAATTTAGGAACCAAGTGACAATTCAGTATTTAATTTTATTAAAATTTGACGTTTTTTCTTTAATGTGATTATATATGTCACACATTTTGCAGATGATGAATGTTATAGAATTTGATTTAACAAGCTGACTGACTATTTACTTTGTTATAAGTTAAAATAATTTTATAATATGTATTTTTATTTTATGATTCACATATAAATAAAATATACATATGACAAAAATACATCTATATAATGTACCTATTGGAAATATATAATTTGGCAAATGGGGTTTGACTGTGTTACATTTTCCTAAAGAAAGTCAAATTCCAGTCAGCAACAAAGAGTACTGTATTATTGTATAACTTGTCTAATCTAATTGAAAAGATGGATAGATTAATTTAAAAAACAACTTTGCTGAGTACTTTCTTGGCTACTTGCCATTTTTAAATGGTCCCCAATAATGGTTTTGTGGAAGTTCTGTTAACGAGTGTGCAGTAAATTGAATGCACTTACACCCTGAAGACTCTCAGCTAGTTTAATAATGCAGATTAAAATACTACAACCTTACATGTGTAAATAAATCTTCAATAACTATGTCTTGTGCTTTTAACAAAACTGAACAAAACAAGTTCTAAAGAAAAAAATACAAAAACAATAAAATTACAACTATAAAATCTGCAAATATAATGGGCAATAATACTTCCTAAGACAAATATTCGTATATGTATCTTTAAAATTTCTGTCTTAGGAAATAAAATAAATTTACCTTCTTTGTATCTATGCATCATGTATCTATCATCTACCTATCACTTCTGTATAATATTTTGACATTAGTATAATGCATTGAGATGACTTTAAAATAATTTACGAATTGATAAATTAGATTTGATTATAAAAATATTTAAATAGTTTAAAATTATAAAATACACTTAATTTTTATGTTCTATTTTATAAATATTTCCCCCTTTAAAGAGTACTATAAATAAAAACATTAAAAACTGAAATATTTAAGCTTCAATGTGTATATTTTTATGTTTCTTATCTATTATTCAAAATAATTTTCTTAATATTGAAGTATGTTTTGTTAATTTTTGTCTCTCTTATAAAAGTCATTTATACAGGTTTTCAATAATTAGCAGTGCAGTGCATTTTAATTTATTAGAATCTTAAAATTTTCTGAATGGACAAAGATATTCATGTATTAAACCAATATCACATTTGGTTCTTAAAAACCTATGATACAAATATCATTATCCCAATTTTGATAAAGAACACAATTAAATTAAGATGTATTGGTAACTTTGTTATGTGAGATTGAATAAGACACAATTTGAATTCAAATGGTTATGACTTCAAATTTAAAGTAGTAGGTACTTAAGCATTATAAAACTCATAGATAATGAAATCAAGAAACCTGTACCTTCATATTTTTTTATCCACTGAAGAATTACCTGAAGAAGCATTACTTGAAAGCACTAAACATATCCACTGATATTCACCGGAAACACCATCATGTATCTCATTTCCTTGTGTGTAACTAATAGAAAATATTTACCTCAAAGTTTTAAGTGAGGATTCAATGTGTTAACACTTGTAAAGATTATTAAGCAATGTCTAGCACATAGCAAAGACTTTATAATGTAAGATCTTACTGTTTTATTTTTACAATATTGGTATTACTATTTTAGTTAATATATTTTCACATGTAGACGTGAATCAATTGAAAGGATAAAATTTTGAAATTATGTAGATATGACATTGTAATAGAACAGTGCCCAGTAGTTCCAGCTCCTTTGCTCACTGGGCAATTGCTTTGAGACCGGAACCCTTCCTTCTCCTCCTGTTCTTTAATTGGCCTTCCTCCTCCTGCATTTTCTTCCCTTCCTCCTTCTTATTCTACTTGACCCAGCAACTTGTTACATACGAGAAGTTAAGATTATATATGTCACACATTTAGCAGATGATGAATGTTATAGAATTTGATTTAAGAAGCTGATTCTTTCCAAGAATTTTGTGTGATTCCGTATATACTACTTAATACTGTTTAATAGTAAATAGCAAGGTTTTTACAATTTCTTTGTTCCTAAAAATAAGAAAATTTGCTTTGGACCTGAAAAATCTGTTAGTTAATTTTTAATCATTCCAGTCACCTTTTTCAGTATTACTGAGAAGAAAGTAGAAAGCACATCACCTATTAATAATCACAAAAGCATTAATAGACATTTTTATACCACCTTGAAAGGTTGCCTCTATTTTTGTATGTTACTTTCTCCATTTATCTAAATCCCTCTACCAGATTGCTCTTGTAGAATGTACAGTAATTTCTGAAAACTTTTTTATTTTGCAAAATATGACATTTGTGTTGCTTTTTAAGTGAAAGTAGGCCGCTTTCCTCTAACATCTAAGTAAAATATAATCTATCTTCCTTGCCTTTCTCTGTTCTTTTCCAACCTCTTCCATTATCATCATTATCTTCCTATGCAGTTATGAATCTTAGACTAGAAAACATAATCCTTTATTTCCATTTTAATATTCTGCTTCATGCTGATATATTTAACCAGATTGCACAGACATTCATAACTTCATAGTTAAATTTCTGCAGTAACTTCCTAATTGGTCTACTGTATCCCCCTGATGACATTATCCTGCCAAACTTTCATTTCTAATCCAGCACACAGTCCCTAAAATGCTGCTTATGTCACATCCTGTTGCATTTCTGCTCCCACGCATTGCTGTCCCTGAACAAGTCTCTGCCTCACTGAGGGGACAACAATCCCCACAAAATGCAGGGGTTTTCAAAGAGGCAGAACTGGTTTTAGAAACTGTTTAATTTGATTTACTTTTAATTTATTATTTGATTTTACTGCATTTCATATAATTCTATTTGATTAGTTTATAGATCGCTGTGAGATGCTATGGCACTCAGCATGTTGGTATGATTTATCTTATACAGAGATGAATACCACAAAGTCAAACCTTGTCCTGCTTAGTGGACCGGAACTAGCTTGATGCTGTGATGGACTCAGTTGCACTATGGAGCGTGAAACTTTGGACACTGGCTTTGCTTCTGGCTCTGCTGAATTCCCAGCTGCACATTTTCCATGACTGGATTAAGGGAAATAGGACTTTGGATATAATTTCATGCAAATACACCATTCTACCACACACACACACACACACACACACACACACACGCACAAATGTCCTGCATACCACAACTTTTGAATTTCTACGCAGGTGGGTGTAATCTTATCAGATAACCAGGTAAACAAAAGAATACAAATATCTAAAATCATTCATGATTAGCTAAACCTAGAATCTAAGTGTTTTTAACATATGAAGACTAAGTATTTTAAAGTTTTTGTTTATTCTGAATTGTCCTGTGACCATATCATTTAATGAAAAACTGATTGTACTTTAGTGCTTCCATCACAATAGTACCTAAAATTATTATTCACCATTTAGAGCACATTGGACAGTCCGTATTGTGGTATCTGAGTTGTCAGTTTAACATGCACAATCTGTACTTGTAGCTATCGCATACGACAGTGGAGACTTGGAATAAAGAATGAGGATAATGATAGATTGTATCAGTTAAGTAGGGAGATTATATTGGTGGAATTATAAAGTAGTTATATTCAAAAATTACTTTAAAAATAAATACTTTCTAAAAATAACATATATCACTGTATGTTGAATTAAGATAACATTATTGATTATCCCATCATGTTTTTTTAAAAAAAGAGATTTCTGTTTTCTTAGCTAATGAAGTAATTGGGAACATTATCCTTTTACTGTAAACAACTAGAAAATCAAATAAATATATGACACAAATGTTTACAAATATTGGACAACAAGGTCTGCAGAAAGAGGAACTCCTTGAGATATAAACAGATGCGATGTAAATTAAATTAGGCGAAATCAACTAAATAAATATATAATTTCTCTATTGACATTTATCACGTCTCTTTTGACGTCATCGCAGTATTCTTCAGAATATGGCAAGTTTTAGAGGGTTCAGCTGGGGAGGAAACCTGACGCTAGCTTCTTCTTGACACTGTCTTCATCGTGGCTCTGCAATAGACAACCGAGTCTCCCAGTGGAGTTTTTAGTTACGGTGCGAGTTTCAGTTTATGACTTGGCAAATGTCATCCTAAACTTGCTCGTTTATCTGTGCTATTTCATAGTCTCCTCAGACATTTCCCTTTGTTTTCTGAGCAATATCGCATAGGTTCTCATGCTTGAGTACTTCTTTTATTACTACTCCGTGATAGGCTGTAGCCTTATTTATTCCGTCCTGTTGTGTCTGGAATGTTTCTACTTTTTATGGATGAGCACATACAGCGTCTCCCTGAGATCTCCTTGGCCATTCCTTCCATTGACATAGTGGGGAAACAGCCTACGATGGAAGGCACGAAGGCGGAGACTCCAAGAATTTGCTTGTTAATCCAGTGTCCTTCCAGATTGCATTTAACTTTACTGAAGGAAAGTAAAAATCCCATCCCTTCTTCCATTTCAGTATTTCTAGTGTAGCTATTTTTTTATGGAATAAATCCCTGGTTTTACTTTAGAATATCTATGGACTCCCCAAATAGAATACACCTATTTTTATTTTCTCTATAGAACATGGGTCAGAGACCTAAATTACCAAATTTAGGAAGGAGCACATGATGATAATGTAGACATTAGAAGATTAACTTACCTAAGTCTGGCAGAGTCTAATTCTCTAGTCTCTGGAGCCCAAATTAAATCATTACAGTCCGGATAAAATGTTTTAGGTTGATGCAGTATCAATATGAATCCTCTATTTGCTCATTATTACTGCTTAGTTCTTCCACTGAAGTGGAAGCATCACATTAAAAAATTCCAAAATAATGATTCCTTTAGTCATGGACTCCTGTGCAACACTAAAAATCACTGATTTTTTTTTTTTAACAAACTAAACAAGAAATGGCTCAGGTAAAAAGATCTCACTATGGTTCTGATTTATTCTGACTTGACAAGAGTTTGAGTTTGGATCTGCACCTTATTGTATATGTACTAGAGGCCTGGTGCACAAATTTGTGCATGGGTGGGGTCCCTCAGCCTGGCTGGTGATCGGGGCGATCAGGTCTCCAGTGTTGGCTGGCAGTGGGAGATTGGCTGGCCATGGGAGGTTGGTTGTGGGAGCACACTGATCACCAGGGGACAGCTCCTGCATTAAGCATCTGCCCCCTGGTGGTCATCGTATTGTCATAGTGGCCTGTCAACCAGTTGGTTCAGTCCACCAGTCATAACTGTTGCTTAGGCTTTTATATATATAAATAATTAATTCTAATTTTTTGTGGGTAACTTATCAATATATTTTTTATAATGTAGTTTTAAAGTTTTCTCTATGTGTGCAAATTTTCAGTCACTGTAGAGTAAGATTTTACTAAGATCACTTTTTTTTCCAATACAGAAGTCCAAGTTTTACTTTCAGAATGACAATAAAACTGCAAAGCAAAGGGAGTCTACTGCACTTATAACATCTTAAAAATCCTACATTATTTTACCCTTCAACCATTGTCCTTAAATACATGGAAGTTAGTGGAACTTCTTTCATTTGTAACTATTCAATGGGTAGAAAAACTGAAAAAAAATTGTGAGAAGTGGATTCTGCCTGTGACACTAGTATCTTGGAAACATTTTTTTTCTAATTATTATTAAAGGCAGTGGGTGCTTATAAAGTTGAATTCAAAATCCAAATTGATTGATATTTAAGCAAATAGTCTCTGAGATGACTTGTTTAGAGAAATCCTAATTTAATTAAGATGTGTGTGCCTCTGTAGAAATTTTTTTTAGCATCTTGGGATTTTCTACTGAGGCACCCTCAAACATGTGGAATGTTTCTCTAATAACCACAGTGAGTGACGCTAATCCACTGATACTCTCAGCCTCTGCCATTTTCCTTCAGTGACTGCTTTTGGAGGAGACCTCGGCAGCCTCAGAGGTACTTGTTGGGAGTGGATTAGAGCTCAATTGTTGTCAGAATTGGTTCTGGACCCATTGTGGAGCCTGTCCTGCCGATGGACTTGAACGTATTTATGCCTTCCAAAAAACCTGAATGTAGTTGTGCCTTCCAAAAGCCTGAATATTTTATTGTATAACGCCTGAGTTCTGAGCAGCTTCATGTGGAGCTGTCAGTGTCCCCGCATACCTTTAGTTGCTCCCTCATCATCCTGGTTTCATTTCTTATGCTGGCTCCTATTGATGTGATTGCATGAAGACTGCATGCTGATGGCGATCCTGTTGGGAAAGGTGGATGATCTCACTTCAATGTCCTCTTTCATTGATGACTCTAGGGTACATACTCCAGTTTCCCTTCAGCTTCTCAAAGTGTCCAAGCCCTCAAATATCCTTTTATCCATTAATTAGCTGAGTGGACATCTGAATGGCCCTAGGCCTGTGGTCGGCAACTGCGGCTCGCGAGCCACATGTGGCTCTTTAGCCCCTTGAGTGTGGCTCTTCCACAAAATACCACATGTAGGCGTGCACGTACAGTGCGATTGAAACTTCATGGCCCATGCGCAGAAGTCGGTATTTTGTGGACGAGCCACACTCAAGGGGCCAAAGAGCCGCCTGTGGCTCGCGAGCTGCAGTGTGCCGAGCCGCAGTTTGCCGACCACTGCCTGTTTCTCTTTTCTCTGTTCCTCATGCTCTTCTGTAGGAGTTGCAGGAACCACTGAGTTAAATTCCGTATTCTCACAGGGATGTAAGTAACTGCTTTCCTTTATTTGTTTCCAACCTCCCAACACCACACTTTGTACTTACCTGAATGACAAAGGGTGACTCCACAAACTCCTGACATCAGAAGAGAACATAGAAGAAACAATTATCCGTCTCTGTTTTTACCTAATGCCAACAAACAGACTGAGGCCTGGCTATCTCACCAATTTCTCAACAGGTGTTGAGTGGTGACGCCAAGGTAGAACTGATGTTCCCAGCTTATCAAGTCCTCAAGAGTGAAATTTTGCTCTCAGCTTCTTTCAGACAAGCTTAATCTCGAGAGTGATACTCTTAGGGAGGCTTTCTATATTTGGCCTCTAGGGATAAACGGTCCTTCTCTTTTCCTTGACAATTCTATCCAAGGAAAAGTTCACTCTTACTCGCAGAACTTTTTCCTTTCTTTTTCTTTTGTTTATCCAAGAAGCATTTTAAAATTGATCTTTTAAAATTCAACATACAAAATTTTAAAATTGAGTTTTTTACAGATATTTTGCCTATTTAAATGTAAGCTGCAGGAGTGCAGGTACTTTTTCTGCCCAGGTTTCTGTTGCATCTCCAAAACTAGAAACAATTATTTAAATGCACAATTATTTATTTTTAAAGCAAATGAGTAAGTCATTGAGTGGAATGCCAATGAACAAGTCCTCTACCCTGATAGCTGGACTCTAAATTGTTAATCTGCCTAATTTAGCTAATGTTCAGGTTAACCTAATTTAAGTTAAGGTTTAGATTCTCAAACAATTTCAGTTCTAATTGAAGGAGAAGCACTTAGAAGTAAAAAATTACCATTTTTTTTCAAGGTGAGGAATGGATGATATATCAAGTGATTGAATGAAAAGTAAATTAAAACTTTCCTAAAACTGTGTCATTGAGAAACTAAAAGATTTAGTGCAACATAAATGGAAAATGATTAAAACTAATGGAGACCCTAGAGATAATAATGTTATTTACCTGGGAGAAGAGATAATTTCAGTAAACAATAACAATAACACTTTTGTGGCAAAAATCATCCTAAAATGTAGAATTAGTAGATGTTTGCTAGACTAATCACAGTTTGACTCAAGCACTGTTATGTAATGGAGATGTGTAAAATTAGATCAATCCTTGCAAAAATAAGTCACAAGAACAATCCCAAGTTACCAACTTTACATTACAGGCAGTAGGAAATGTGTGTAGTTAATCTTAGATAAATTTTCTTTTGGGGGTGTTTGGTCACATGGCAGTTATATATTCTTTTTGTGGTTTTTACATTTATTTATACTGATCAACTCTAAATTTAAAATGCCAGGTCATTATTTTATTTTCTTTTATAAAAAAGTTCTAGCTATTATACTTACATTTTATTTTCTTCAAGTACCTATCTAATAATCATTATTAATTTCCTAAACAGATTCTTTCCATTCTTCTTTCAATATTTAATTTTTTTGCATAAAAATTTCAGCTTCATTATTGGCTACACTTAAGAGTATTATATATACTATAAAATACTTAACTGAATGAAATTACATAAAATGATCATTTTCCTTGAAACTGGAGCTCAATTACCCTGGATTCAACTTATTCTTCTTTATCTAGTTTCTTAAGGTGGAAACTTGGATTATTTATTTTAAGGAATTCTTTTCTTACAATTTCCCCTCTAATCCTTGCTTCACTGCATCCCATAATTTTTGAAAAGTTGTGAGATTTTCATTTAGGTTAAAATATTTTTCAGTTTTCTTGAGATTTCTTCTTTGACCCAAGTGTTATTTAGAAGTGTGTTGTTCAATATCCACATGTTTTGGGAAATTTTTATTTGTCTTTCTGTTATTAATTTCTATTTTAATTCCATTATAGTCTGATAACAGTCTGATAAGATGGTTTCTATTATTTTTACTTTGTTAAGGTGTACATGATATGTGAGTGCATAACATCTATATATACTGTTTAAAAGCCCAGTGACCATTATGGTGGAATGACCGGAACTACCACAATGACCAGTCACTATGACGTGCACTGAACACCAGGGGGCAGATGCTCAAAGCAGGAGCTGTCCCCTGGTGGTCAGTGTGCTCCCACAGCGGGAGCACTGCTCAGCCAAAAGCTGGGCTCATGGCTGGTGAGCGCAGCAGTGGTGGCAGAGCTAAGGAGCCGTGAGCCAAGCACTAAGGAGCAAGGATGGGTGGTAAGGAGAAAGCAGGCAGATGGTTAGGAGAAAGCAGGCGGGTGGTTAGGAGAAAGCAGGCAGGTGATTAGGAGAAAGCAGTCAGGTGGTTAGGAGAAAGCAAGCGGAGGTAAGGAGTGAGCAGATGGGTGGTTAGGAGCAAGCAGGCAGGAGGTAAGGAGCAAGGGGTCCCAGATGGTGAGAGGGTGCAGGCTGGGCTGAGGGACACCCCCTCTCACTCCATATTCACGAATTTCATGCATTGGGCCTCTAGTATTAAAATATGAGGGAATACTCAATAATAAAGTTTTCCCTTTTCACAGGCTAAATGGGTATGTATTTAATGTTAACATTCCTACTTTCAAATCAGAGAGAAACTGAGGATGCATTTGCATCATTAGAGATTCATTTCAACATAAATGTTTTTAAATAAACTGAACAAGTATTTGAATATGAAATAAATGATAAAAATACCCTTTAATATATGTTGTTATAGAGCTGATATCTATATAATTACCAGTTGGCTGAGAAGAATTTCTAGCCAAATGATCTAATTAATTATTACTAAAATCCCTGAGAGGAGCGAGACTCCTGTTAGCTTTTCACCTCAATCTCCCCTTTGCTCACCAAGGTTCAGTCACATCATCCTTCTTACTTCTTTTATGCCAGCACATTCCTTCTCAAGGCCTTTGCTACTTGCCATTCTTTCTAGACCGTCTCTCCCTAAATATTCATAACACTCACTATCCCCCACCTCCCAGTCTGGCTCAAGACAATTCCTCATGGAGGCCTTCTTTGAATATCCTAATTAAATTTAAAATCCCACCCTCACCCAGAACTTCCCATCTCATGTCCCTTACTTTATTTTACTACAGAGTATTCATTCCCCTCTAACTTGAAATATATATTTTTTCTCTTTCTCTGCAGAAGATTACTTCCAGGAGAGTAGTGATTTTTCTCTGTCTTGTTTGCTAATGTATCCCCAGTGTCTAATACATTTTAGGCCTTCAATAAGTATTTCTGAATAAATAAAAATGTCCTTGAACTACTCTGGTCTACTAATGGCTGGCTCAGTCCCATGTACCGTCCTGATCTTACCCTGTAATAGCTGTACATTTCTCAAATAAATTTAGAATCTGCCTCCTTCTCACTTTATCCTAAAATAAGTACTTATTTTTTGCTCTATTACAATTTTGGGCTAGACAAAATTATATACTGCACTCTTAAAATCTATTTGGAAAAATTTAAATAACATTTTTATTGGAATCATTTTAAATTCTCTTTCTGATTGTTTAAATTATTTTATTAAATCTGTCAACTGCCGAAACTATCAAATGATATTAACTTTTATAAATAAGAATTTCAGTCACTCATGTTTTTTCACTCAAAAGAAAGTAATTTTATATTTGAGGGTTTTCCCTCCATTTTTGCCTTACCACATTCATACTGCCCTGTTTTTAAAAACATCTTTGAAAACCTAATAATTTACATCGTACAAATATGAAACATTTATTAAAGCACTTCTTTCATCTTAACCTTGTCATAGATACTAATTTCAATTAATTAATATGAAAATGAGTATGTTTATGCAATTCTTAGTATATTATTTAATACCATTTTATTATCATACATTCCTAGAAAACAACAAGGTCATTTTCTAGATTATGTTGTACATTTTCAATTTTCTTGCTGTTATGCTTTACCATCATACACTTCCTCCAGATATTAACGGAAATCTGTTTCTGTGACACCCAACAGTTAAGTGCCTTTAAGTTAATGTTGGTTAATAGAGACATTGTACTTCATTTAAAAAATTTTTGAGATAGAATGTTAACTAATGCTTATTAGGTCTAAATGAACTTTCTAAATGATCTACCTATCCGTACCCTTTTCTCCTTAATCAATTAAGTGTTCATTATTTTTATTATCTGTTTTTATGAACTCCCATACATGAAGGTTAATCCTTTGTTTATCATATCTATTTGCACACATTTCCTTCATGTGATTGACTATACCATATCAACTACTTTATTATTGATAACAATTTTCATGTATGTTTCAGTGACCCATTCTTCCTGTTTCTGGTTTGGAAGCTGCAATATTCTGGTAACTGCCGCTCTTCAAAATAGTATATTAATAGGCTAGAGAATTAGGGAGCTAAATTAAAAAAAAATAGTTTTGCTTTTATCATAGGGAAAACAAAGAGATGCTTCACAGACCTGACAGTTTGGGTTTTTTTTTACCTATTTCTAGAAGAGGTGGTATAGCTGTCACTGTAAATTTGATCTCTATTGTCAGATTATCTGGGTTAAAATCCCAAGTGTAGCAATAGCTAGTCATGTAAATTCTGGTAAATTACTTTCTCTGTCTTTTGTTTTCCCCATCTGTTAAAAATAAGGGTTGTTATAGGATGACTTATGTCTTCCCCAAATTCATATACTAAAGTCCTAATCCTGAGTAGTACCTCCCTGTGTGGCAATTAAGAAATAGGGTCTTTAAAAAGGTAAGTAAGGTTAAATGAGGTCACTAGAGTGGCCCCTAACCCAATCTGACTGGTACCCTTATAAGATTACGAGATTAGAATACAGACACAGAGGAATTAAGACCATTTGAAAATACAGGAAGATGATGATCATCTACGAAACAAAGAGAGAGGCTAAAAATAACACCAATCCTACCAATACACTGACCTTGGATTCCTAATCTACAGAACCTTAAAAAAACCAAATTTCTGTTATTTAAGTCACCCAGTCTTTGGCAGCCCTAGAAAACACAGAAACACGGGAATCATAGCTTATTTAACTCATGTTATTGTTATAATAATTCAATAAGTTATAAAATAAATTACATGGAATAATATTTAGAACATAGTAAGAACTCAATAAACTTTGCCATTTGTGTTTAGTGATATTTTTATAGACTTAAAAATATAAGCTCAAAGTAGGCAGATGGCAGGTGCAACAATAAATTTCAGACCATAGATGATTTACAACTATTTTATTATACAGTATGTATTTAAAAGTCAAGTAAATCCTATTTACAGTATACTCTTCCACAATAACAAATTTTGGGAAAATGGCAGTTGCAAGGGGCGGGAGTGGGGGGTGGAGAAATCTTGCCATATGGAGAAATTATTTCCTGAACTAGTTTCTTTTATTCAGAATATTAGTAAGAAATAATATGTACAAAATGTACTTGAGGAACTCAGATGAATGATATACCTAAAAGCTATAAGGAGAAATAGGAAATGTCGCTTCTCTTCCAAACTATGTTATTAACTACCTATCACTACAGCAGCACTGCTGATAACAACTACTTCCAAATAATTTCATCCACTTATTGAGTTGTTATACCGTGCTAGAAACCATTACAATTACTGTACAACAATGCCTATTTAAGGCTCATAACAAGGAAATAAGTTAAAAACTATTATTATTTTCAATTTTCATGTGAAAGAGAAGACTGAAAAAGATTCAATAACCTGTGAAGTTCCAACAGAAAGAACCTGGAAAAATCAGGATTCAAATCCAGTTGTACTGAGCCTAAGAAGTATAGTGGACATTATAAGTATGTTTGGGCTTGTCTTTTCTGAACCACGCTGTAAATAAGGAAAGTTGAAAAATGTAACATAACCCCTTTTAATTTGGAGATTGGTATGGTCCAATGATTCCAGATTCTAATATCATTACATTATGCAGGGGTTCAAAATAATTTCCCAGCTGTTCTTTGAGGAAAGTACTCTGGAATTTAAAGAATTGATTTCAGCCCTGGCCAGTTTTCTCAATGGATAGAGAGTCGGCCTGGGGACTGAAGAGTCCCAGGTTTGATTCCGGTCAAGGGCATGTACCTTGGTTGCTGGCACATCCCCAGTGGGGAGTGTGCAGGAGGCAGCTGATCGATGTTTCTCTCTCACCGATGTTTCTAACTTTCTATCCCTCTCCTTTCCTCTCTGTAAAAAATCAATAAAATATATTTTTTTTAAAAAAGAATTGATTTCAGACAATGCCATTGGCAAATATGTCTTACATTTTCCACTGATGAGAATTTATCTCCAAAATAGCCACAGAAGAATTTACATATTCATTATCTATCAGTAGAGAAGCATTTATTTCCTCAGATAAGGCACCAGAACTTGTAAAATATAAAGTTTAGTCTAATATAAACAAATGCTGACCTTTTGATAATTTAAATCTCCCACAACCTTTACAAATTTTTCTTTGACAAAGACAGATGTACGTATAGAAATAAAAAACTATTTGTAAACTAACTTTCTTATGATACAATATTTGACATTAACTTCATGCAAACAAAAATTATTAGCAAACTCAGCTTCAGATTTTATAAAATAATTAGCTGATATTCTTAGGAAAAACTATAGTTGATAGAAAGATAGATATAAAGGTATATATCTTTAAACTTTTTGACCCTCAATTAAAAAAAAAGTCTTAAATCACAAATCTTGTAGTCCTGAATCTCACAATAAAAATGATTTTTCTATTTCTTACCATTAATCTTTCAACCTACTGTTCAAAACAAAAATTATTCTTCCATCTTGTCATGAATCTGTCAAAGGTAGTGCTACCAACAAACTTGACTTCTCTAATTTATGTTTCTCTTCCTGAATCTCTCAAGCCATGTTTCCAATTAAGCAACAAAAATTCATATTCTGTAATTTGAGGTCTTTGAGTCAGAAGAAAATTGCATTTCCATTTTTTAGTTAAAGTTTTGTTCGAGTGAACATCTGTGTAATTAAATAAATTATTTACGCTGAATATATATATATATAT
>NW_006287829.1:450923-458545 GCF_000327345.1 Myotis davidii
ATTCATGTGTAGAAAAGAAAAAATTTTACTTGAATAAACTATTTGAGCCCATGATAATTTTAGAACATATAAATGGCTTATTCTTGAAACACATAAACACATTTAAAGTAGTAAACTAGGTTATACATCATGCCTTGTTTTATGATCATATTTATCATAAAATATCACTTTTCAGAGAGATACATACATGATCAAAATCATGTGTAACATTTTTTTCATTTCATAGTTTTCTTTCTTTTGGGAAGAAAACCTGTAGTTGCAGGGAGAAGGGAGAAATGCTGTCTTTTAAATAAATGTGGTCTTTTAAATACTGAGAGGAAAACAATACCTGGCATAATATATTCATCCAGTTAGCCTTTTTTGATTGGATATACTAATAAATATTCTTCTAAATAATAATATAATATCAATCCTATTTGTTTGTCTTATGATACAATATGAATCAATCATGTGCAAATATTGATTGTGCAAGAACTGGCATTTGCTAGGTTAAAAATAATATAGATGGGCAACACAACAGCTAGATTGATCCTTACTTATGGAATATGTCTCATCAGAGTTGGACAGTGGACATATCTGCTTTGTTCAACAGACATTAACCTCCCTCTTCCCCAAAGTGACAACTGGTTGACTCATTATATTGAAAGAGCATTGTTCTCATATAAACAACATGATATTTCCTACATATTTCTACATAATGGGGAAAAAGGGAAAGAAAATCTAATTGTTTCTCTCTAAACCTTCATAGATCAGGGATAGATACATCTCTTATTAAGACTTACTGCTAGATTTACCTGCAGGCAGGCCCATTGACTTTTTTGCAAATTTAACACAACATAAAATATTTACATTTATTTTTTAAAAAGCTGTTGAAGACTTATATCATAGAGTGATTAAGTGACAAATGTTTTTTAAGTTGCAATCATAGCCCTCAATCTCTCAGTCAGAGTCATTCACTATGAAGTTTTGATGTTAACTCACAGTATGAATTTTTCCTCCATGGCAGTGCTTATGAAATCTTGGCATTGCATTATTTACATCCCCTACTAGATTGGAAGCTCTTTGAGGAAAGATGGGGTCTATTTATTGGTTATATTCTGCAGCAGCTTCTAAAATTTATAGCTCATAGTAAAGTCTGAAAAAATGGATGGGTTAAATATCACTAAAGTCTCACATTCCTTTCTTTTCAAAGCATGACAGATACACTCTGTTGGATACTGAGCATGAAGTGGAAGGCAGATGTACACACAGATGACCAAAATACCTGTTTTTCTTGGTGGATATAGTAAAACTGGGGGTGAATTTCAGCCACCTATTGCCCATTTACCAGCTTATTAATGCAGAAGATAGCAGCTCGGGTTTTAGCATAATATCTCACAGGGCTATTCTGTTACTTCTGCAAAAACTAGGTAACTGAACAAGCCACTTGAGTAATAATGTGGCCATCCTATACACCCTTTGGATATCCAAACATCCCCTAACCTAATTTCCTACTGATATCTCAATAGAACTGCAAGCCATTCCCAAAATATAAGTGCTTCCAGGTTGTGAAGCTCTGATTCAAGCTTGCCAATAAAAATGGTTTCTCTGTTGTAGTAGACATTTTTCAAATCCCTAAAGCCAAAGCAGTCAATCTATTGTTTGCCTTATTGATTAGCCTGATGGAGATTTCTAACAAGTATATGTTGGTTTTGAAAGAATTTGAAGGATTCCTCTTTATCACAATGCTCTTTATTGCTTTGGTTTTTATTATATGTGGTTAGGGAAAAATATTGTTTCTCAGTTAAAAAAAAAAGACTCCTAAAAGCAAATGCATGAGAAGGAGTAAAAATTCTATATTATATGTATCTTCCTTCCCCGAAGCTTCATTAAACAACTGCTATGCATGTATATCATAATTAAAATGTGTTGACAACAATTCAGTTGGTATCTACTGAAATTGACAAGCACTATTTAAAACAAAAATAAATAAGCCAGATATAGTATTATATGCCATTATAATTTTACAGTATCTGGATAAAAAGCAATTGCTAATATATGTGTATTTCCATCTTCAGAATTAACAAGGGTATGGATGATGGCTTCTTGTGTGTATTTTTTTTTCCAGCTTGCTTTTCTAATAGACTAATGGCATGCTGATGTGACTCACCACCTCTGTGGTCTTTTGTGCCAAACTGCTAATACCTGTATATCTAGGTCGACTGTATCATAGCGTCTCTCATTCCACTCTTGCTATTTGCTTGAGCAATATTCTAAGTACTAAACAAACCTGTGGTTAGATGGAGAAAACCTTTGCAAAAAGCATATGTGTTCACTTCATCTTCTAATTTTCCACTTTTTTGTCATTTGGGGAAAATATATTATTTGCTGCAAAACAAACAAACAAAAAACCTAGCTGAGTATCAGAGTCAGTGCAAGGGCCAGCATCCAACCTCGGTCAGTATCTGAAGTTCACTTTGGCTCTAAAATATTTTTTTTTCTTTTCTAAACTTAGAAGCAAACCATAGAACTATAAAAAAGAGCTTGAGAATCACTATTCAAAATATGTATCATGGCCCTGGTGCCATATAGCTATTGCTACTCTATTTGCTAAATAAATACATTATTATTTCCCTTAACATGGGAAATGCTGATAGGTTCTTACATTTTTAGGGTGTTAATTTGGCATTCTTTAAATGGAAAAAACATGTTCACTGAAAGAAACACACACAAAAGCCTGTGTCAGTCATGTAGATGATACTATTCAGTTGAGCACATATGTATTCTGGACATTCTCTATGTGTCTCTGTGTGTTGTGTTGCCATATGTGCTCAAGAGATAGTTAAATGTGATACATTGTTTTTATAAGACTGACTATTGAGAACTAGACAAGTAAATTAATAATTTAGGGCCTAAATCTTAAGAGGAGATATATATAGTAACTCAGGACAGTGGAGAGAAAAGAAATAGATGCAATCTGAGGGTTCAGTAAAGACCTGGATAGTGAAGGCTGGCACACAGAAATGATGTGAATAATTGAAGCTGAGAAAATATGAGAAGCCAGATCTTAGCAGTGATAATAATGATATTAATGATTATAACATACTAGAGACCCAGTGCAAGAAATTTGTGCACAGAGAGGGTGGTGTCCCTCAGCCCAGTCTATGCCCTCTCCAATCTGGGACCCCTTGGAGGATGTCTGACTGCCAGTTTAGGACATTCCTCTCATAGTCCAGGACTGCTGGCTCCCAACTGCTCACATGCCTGCCTGCCTGATTGCCCCTAACTGCTTCTGCCTGCCAGCCTGATCACCCTCTAACCAACCCCCTTCCAGCCTGATTGATACCTAACTGCTCCCCTGCTGACCAGATCACCCCCACTTGCCCCCCCCGGCTGGCCTAGTTGCCCTCAACTGCCCTCCCCTACTAG
The DNA here is from genome assembly GCF_000327345.1 of Myotis davidii. NCBI lineage: Eukaryota > Metazoa > Chordata > Mammalia > Chiroptera > Vespertilionidae > Myotis > Myotis davidii. The sequence continues at coordinate 454,332 of NW_006287829.1, forward strand.
TCTGGTCACCAACAACAGTCCTCCCCTGCCAGCCTGGTCCCCCCCAACTTCCCTTCCCTGCTGGCCTGGTTGCCCCTAACAGCCCTCCCCTGCTGGCCTAATAGCCCACAACTGCCCTCCCCTGCTGGCCATCTTGTGGCTGTGGGCGCTGCCATCTTTGAGGGTGGTGCAGTCAATTAGCATATTCCCTCCTTATTGGCTGTGGACACCACCATCTTTGAAGGCAGGGCAGTCAATTAGCAGATTCCCTCCTTATTGGCTGTGGGCACTGCCATATTTGTGATGGCATGATGGTCAATTAGCATATTTCCTCTTTATTAAATAGGATTGTAATTAACAATAGGTAAACCTACTTGAGAACCTTTGTTATGATTTTCTATGCTTTGTTTATAGTGAGTTGTTAATATAATTACCTCCATTTTCCCATCTACAAAGAGGCAAAGGAAAGGCTTATAAGTTACACAAGAATATAAAGATAATATCTTGTGAAGCCAGGAAGTGAACTCAAAAACTCTTGAAATACTATAGCTTATGAGGTAAACTTTAAACAATTATATACTAATGTTTTTCTGGTAATGTATTTTTGTATGTTTTATTTTAAATTCTGGCAAATACAAATAACATAAACTTTAACATTTTAACCATTTTAATGTGTACACTTCAGTGGACTGTAGAAAATCAGTGTTATGTAGCCATCAGCAGTATCTAGTTCCATACATTTTTTATTTCCTGAAAAAGAAATTCCATTCCCATTAAGCAGTCATTCCACATCTCTCCCTTCTTCTTATCTTCTCCTACATTTCAGATCATATGTGTTTATTCATATTGTTGGCCCATTTCCTATTAGAATGCTTGGTTCATTCTTATTTACTTGTCTTGGCAATGCATTTTTCAACATTTGTTTTTCTGCAGCGCTCTTGTCTCATTCTTGAACTTCAGCATGTTTTATTTTTATTGTAGTCTAGGTGCGGGCTATTTGCAGTCAATATTTAGAGGTATTTTTCCATTGACTTTGACGAATACAGATAGAAGTGCTCAGACTTATGTTTGTTATTTTAAAGATCATATATTATTTATTTTTTAATTTATTTAAGGTCTTTCTTTGTTATATTGTGTTTTGTAATTACATTATGGTGATTTTTAAGAGTAGAATTATATTCACTTGTCCTGCATGAGATTCATAAAGATTTCAGAGTCCAAGCAGCTTTATTTTAAATCAATTCTGAAATGTTCTCACCCAGTACATCTTCACCAGCTTCCTGTGGGTTCCCCAGTAAATGTGAAAATATCTCATTTACTCTTAAATGTCTCAATTTCCCTTTATTTTTGTCTCTGTTTTCCTGTACTGAATTCTGAGCAATTTTGTTTGGATTTGTGTTTCAGTTCATTCATTCTTTCCTCATTCTGTCTATTTATCTGAAGAGCTCTAGAATTTTAATTTTATCATTTCTCAAATCAGATTTAGTATTTTGATAACCTCTTTTCATTCACCTACTTGGACATCCCCTTTTATTATTAAAACATATTATTCATGCTTTTTAATACTCTACATTTGATTCTGGTTCTTTTGTTTGGATATATTCTAACTCGTGCTCACAGTAGCCTGTTTCTTTACTTTCTTATATTAAGTCCATGACATTTGGCTTGGCATTATTCAGAAAACTTTGTAGGACGATGATAACATGAGTTGTTATAATGAGGGCTGTGTTTATTTCTACAAGGTGTCTGGGGTATTGACAATACTCAAATATTCTACATAAATTCTGTGCTTTACGTATTTGCTCTCTGTGGGTAATATGTTCTCAGGTCTCAAACCTACTTCAGGCCACACGGGAGACTATGCCGGTCACAGAAGGCTTTTTGTACCCCACTCCCGCATTAGTTCAGCCTAACCATTGTCCCCTTGTTTGGGAAATGTTTTCCTCTGGGTGGGGTATTTTATTGAGCATTTATTTTGGAATCATGGTTTGGATAGAGAGTTAGAAACATCGATGAGAGAGAAACATCAATCAACTGCCTCCTACACACCCCCTATTAGGGATGTGGCTGCAACCAAGGTACATGCTCTTGAACAGAATCACACCCCGGACCTTTCAGTCTGCAGGCCAATGATCTATCCATTGAGCCAAATCGGTTAGGTCTGGAATCATGGCTTTTTATTGAGGTGCTTTTGGTTGGACTTTTTACCTTGTCAGTCTCAGGGTTTTGTTTTGTTTTGTTTTGTTTTGCACGTTTCTTTAACTTGTATTGAAACAATGAACTTAAAACCTACTAGAATCTGCACATTTTCTCAAAGCAACTATAGCATATTTTTAAACTATGATTAATTTTATTTTTTAAAATGTTCTTGCTAACTATGCTATGAACAGAAATATTTTAAAACGTGTTCAGTGTGTAAAGGGCGTTTTCAGAACAGTGTGTCATGTTGCCAGAAAGAGAAGTTCTGTCATATTTCCTTATTTTAACTTGTATTTAAGGGATCATTTACAAAATAAAGTGGGGAAGAGTTAGTAATGCTGTCATAAATCTGTAATAGATATCCAACATGTCAGATTTCAATTGTTGTCTGTTTAAAATTAATGACATTGTAATATACAGATGATGTCTCATAAAATTGTACACTTGAACCAAAATAATCCTACTAATCAATGTCACACAAGTAAATTAATTAAAAATTTTAAAAGTAAAAATAGAAGTTAAATAAATTATAGTGAAATGCAAAAAATAATGACATTGATTCATTTTTAATTAACAAGTGGTATAAATTTGAAATAAATTTATAGTAATAAAAACTATAAGAAATGCCCTTGTAATGATTCAAAAGGAATAATTCCCAAATATATCCAGATGCTTTTGCTGCATATCAGTCCTCTTGGAAACGTCCATTCCTGTCTTTGCTTAGCACTACAGTCTGTCTATTAGCTGCTGTTCTCTGGTTCTTTGGCTGCCAACCAGATTCTCCTCCTTTGCCTACTACTTTCAATGTATGACTCATTCAGGTTTATCCTTTTTAATTTGGCTGTTCTCCAAGATACTGCCTTTTGGAGCAGCTACTTCTCAAGGTTCTCAACAGTTCTTTAAAAATTTTTGCTTTTCTTCCTCATCCAGCTCTGACTGGATAGAAAACTCTTTTCCTAGTATCCCAAAATACAAGTCACTCTAATTCAATGGGGTATGAAGTATTCGAATTATGTATTTATTTTATGTGGTCAATTTAAATCGGAGGCAATTGTGCTTACACCCTGGCTTATTGTTTGATTCATGTTGATCCATCCAGGTATGAATCTATCCTCTTCCATTAACTAATTAACTGTGTTACTGTGACAAGTAAAATTTTTGTATCTGGAAAATGAGAATGAGAGCTCTTCAATAATAGGATTGTGTTCATGAGTACATGAGAAAAAATTTTAGGGTTTAATAGAGTGGTATAAGCCTATATATCCTATATAATGAAGAGCTAATATGCAAATGGTCAACACACCCTCATGCCCTCACACCATAACAGCTCAGACACTCAAAACTGGGGAGAGAAGAATGGGGACCAGTCAGGAACAAATGAGCTCGAGAGAGAGGAATGGGGACCAGCCAGGCTGCAGCCTGGGAGAGGGACAAGCCGCCCGCCCCGCAGTCCCGCGCCCCAGCAACTGCATCTGCACCTGCGGCCTAGGAGAGGGACAAGCTGCCCGCCCTCTTTTCCTGGGTGCCTGCGGCTTTGGCCCAGGCAAAGCTGCCCACCCCTGGTCCCCTGTGGCTGTAGCCAACCCAGGTGAAGCCGGCCAGGGTCCTGGGTGCCTGCAGCTGGCCAAAGGAGGGAATCCTAGGTCTCGGGTGCAGGGCAAGGTAGAGGTGGTTAGGGATGAACAGGTCAGCAGGGGAGCAATTAGGATCAACCAGGCATGCAGGCAGAGGTGGTTAGGGGCAATCAGGCAGTCAGGCAAGCATGTGAGCGGTTAGGAGCCAGCGGTCCCAGATTGCAAGAGGCAGTTGGACATCCCCTGAGGGGTCCCGGATTGGAGAGATGCAGGCCGGGCTGAGGGACCCCCTGCTGCAGTGCACAGATTTCATGCACCGGGACTCTAGTATATGTGTGTGTGTGTGTGTGTGTGTATCTATCTATATATATAGATAGATATACACACACATATGAAAACATACATTTAATATGTATAAATTATATGAAAACATGATTAAAATGCATTATTTATATAAATATA
>NW_006287829.1:459637-461394 GCF_000327345.1 Myotis davidii
AAATGCCATTCTGAATGTTTAGGGAATAATTAGAATAAATATATTTTTCATGAATTCTTAAATTTCTTTAGATAACCTGATAATTTAACCAACTTGGAATATGCTCCTACTCCTCTCACTTCACCCAAATTGTTCAGTTCAATTAAGTTACTTAAGTAACTCAAATTTCCATTAATATCTACATATCCCAAACTAATTTGTACTAAATTGCATTACTATTTGATCTCCTATGGGTAATACACTTTTTCATGAACTTCACTGTAACTTCCTTAAAGGAGATGAAAAAAGAAGTTATCCTGCCTGTATGTCAATAAATGGACATAGTAGAGATTCAATAATTACTTGTGTAGGAACTATTAAATCTTGATTTCCCAAACCAAATTGTCTCAAAAGAAATAATTTACCATAAGGTAAATTGGATAAATGCTAAACAGTGTTGGTTATTTCAGCAAAGGAACAACCAGACAATTAAAAATAACTTCTCCAAAAGATAATTGTCAGCATTATATTATCATACTGTTATAAAAAGAAAGATACATTATGTCATATTAAATTTTTTCAGACTCTGTTCTAACTCTAGGTACTCCAGAAAACAGGAGTTAAAGCAGAGATGAAGCGTGAAAGTTTGTCTACATGTTGGTTGTCCCCACACCTCCCCAGCACGCCTCAGCACCTCCCGTGCATCTTTATGTGTAAAGGGAAGGCTGAATTCTAGAGAAATGGCATTGAGGAGGCTCTAGAATCAAGAAAACTAGGCAAAACAAAGACAAACCAAAATTATTAACACAGTGCTGAAAACAGAATTTTAAGTGTAAGTTGCATATTGGATTTTGAGATGACCACTTTCCTTCTCCCACCTCAGAAAGGAAAGGAAAGGAAAGGAAAGGAAAGGAAAGGAAAGGAAAGGAAAGGAAAGGAAAGGAAAGGAAAGGAAAGGAAAGGGAGCCTGTTTTCAGCAGCAGCGAATCTCCATCTTCAGCTTGCATCAGAATCACCTATAGAGGTTGCTGGGGTACAGATTGCCAGGCATCTAAAGGACCTGATAGTAATGAAGACATTTAGGTGGGGAAATGGCAAATAAATAAATAACTCTAGAAAGAAAATCAACCATATATAACAGGTAATGCAATATATCTCTTAGTTCAATAAGAATTTCATATACAGTGTAATTAAGCTTTGCATACTTACTTGAACAAAATGCAAGAGGTTTAAGAAAATATGAAGGTTGTGAAAAAAAATGAAACCTCATTTGCCATAATAGAACACAAATAATAAAATTCAAATTAACAAATAAAAATAGTAGATAATGATCTTATTTAGAAACATGCGCTTCAAATGCCATGAGAAATATTTAAAAATGTTGGAAAGGAAAATAGTTAGATCAAAGGCACTGGGGTGTGAGGAAGAGAGATTGAGGCAGGGCTGTGAAAGTTTGTCTACATGTTGGTTGTCCCCACACCTCCCCAGCATGCCTCAGCACCTCCCGTGCATCTTTATGTGTAAAGGGAAGGCTGAATTCTAGAGAAATGGCATTGAGGAGGCTCTAGAATCAAGAAAACTAGGCAAAACAAAGACAAACCAAAATTATTAACACAGTGCTGAAAACAGAATTTTAAGTGTAAGTTGCATATTGGATTTTGAGATGACCACTTTCCTTCTCCCACCTCATTGGACAATTCCATTGAGAAAGACTACTATAGGTTACTAACTGGACTACTCTTAATGGAAAAAAAAGAAAAGAAAAGAAAAGAAAAGAG
>NW_006287829.1:461867-471948 GCF_000327345.1 Myotis davidii
ATCTCTTAGTTCAATAAGAATTTCATATACAGTGTAATTAAGCTTTGCATACTTACTTGAACAAAATGCAAGAGGTTTAAGAAAATATGAAGGTTGTGAAAAAAAATGAAACCTCATTTGCTATAATAGAACACAAATAAGATTCAAATTAACAAATAAAAATAGTAGATAATGATCTTATTTAGAAACATGTGCTTCAAATGCCATGAGAAATATTTAAAAATGTTGGAAAGGAAAATAGTTAGATCAAAGGCACTGGGGTGTGAGGAAGAGAGATTGAGGACAGCCTGTGGATTTTGGAGATATTCTTTGTACTTCTGTTTGATTTATAACTACTTACATTGTCAGCATAATTTTGATGAAAATAAAATCAATTTTAATATACATAATTAAAGTATACCCTTTGTTATTTCATTTTCATCCATGATCAGCTATATTGTTTTCTTTATGTAAATTCCTAATACTCTATATTAATTTAAAGTAACATATTTAATATAGTAAAGTTCCAGTGTCAGAGTAGCACTCTTTTTAATTTGAATCACATACATGGATTTACTATGAATGTTTTATGAAAGTTGTTTAGCCAGTTGTGTGTAACTTCATAATGTTAAATGTATGAAAACTTTAAAGGTCATTGCTTAAATATTCTTCAATTAGTTTTTCAAATTACACCATGTAGTGATAAATATACTACTAAAACATCATAGAACAGAATATATCATTTTGTAATTTCTAATTAGTTTTGTAGTCCAAAGACTGCACCTTTGATTTTAGTCCTACTGCTACTGCAGAAAGTAGACTATATCTATATTGATGTGCTATGTCACAAATATGCCTTGTCCCCTTTTTTAATATTCTTTTTACTTTGTTAAAACCTTCAATAGTGTCCATAGAATAAATGAGTAGGAAGTGATTTTTTTAGTTTTTGCGTGTCTTATAATACTGCTTTGTAAACTCTCTAACCTGAATGCTATTTTGGGACAATCACAATCCTTTATAACTCCTTTATTGGAAATCAGTATTTCAGAATTTTTAAATCCCCTTGTGTTATTATCTTCTAGCTTCCATTTTGTGTACTTTTTTTTTTGGCGGGGGGGACGGGCAGGGTAGAGCAGCTGGTTTCAGAGACAAACTCATAGCAAGCAAATCTGAATGTGTCTTGGGTGTGTATATCCTTTCTTAATAAAAATTATTTATTTCAACTAATATTTATTTAGTAGTTACTTTCTAACATGCAAATTCATATTGTATTCCATTTTACACACAAAAACTATATAAATACAGTAGAACAAAAAGATGATTTTTGACACAGTAACCACTCAACTTAAAAATTACACAAGAATGTTCTAACTGGGTTCTACCAGATTAAAAAAAAAATGGAAGAAAGAAAGACAGAGGGAGGAAGGGAGGGAGGGAGGCAGAGTAGGAAGCTTACTCTTCTATCAAACATATCAACCGTCCAAAACTTTAGTACCATGCAATTTGGACCATCATGTCATGTAGGGTTTCTGTCTCATGAGATCTACTGTTAGCTTATGATTTTAATCATCAGAGCAGATAAAATAACCATTCATGGCTGTGATGGTTAACTTCATTTGTCAACTTTACTGGGCCAAGGGGTCCCCAGGCATTTTATCAAACATTAGTCTGGGTGTGTCTATTAGGGTGTCTTTGGATGAGAGTAACATATAAATTGGTAGATTTAGTAAAGCAGATTGTCCTGCTTAATGTGAGCAGGTCTAGTCTGCTCTGTCTAAGGTCTGAATAGAACCAAAGGGCTGACACCCTGGGTAAGAGAAAGCCATATGGCTGGAATGCCTTGAACTTGGATACCATCGGTTTTTCCTGCTTTCAGACCTCAATCGAAACCTCAGTGCTTCCTGGATCCTGAGCCTACTGGCCTTTGAGTGGGAGCGACACCATTGGAATCTCTTGCTTGTCCATCTTGCCGACTCACCTTGCACAACTTGGGACCTGACAGTTTCTATAATCATGCGAGCCAATTCACCAATTCCTTACAATAAGTCATATATGGCATATATGGTATATTAGTATACAGCTAAGAGCCATATAGGTTTAATACATGTATAATTCTTATGATGCGGTTTCTCTGGAGAACCTTGACTAATACAATTACCAAAAGTGAAAACACCATATAAGTTTTTAAAAAATAGATTTCATTTCAAATAGTGCAGACAATTTAGTTGAATTGCAAAACCCTCCATTTGATTTTTTTTTTGGGGGGGGGGCTGGGATTTGGATAAACTTTCAACTGCATTAATTTTAACTTCACACCTGCAACTTGTGAGAGACAGAGACATGAAGTAGTACCAAAAGTAAAGTTATTAGAGCCCTTTAAAAGTGTTCCCAAAATAATAATATACCATGATAACATACACATTATTTTTAACAAAAGTAATAAGAAAAAGATAATTAAGTAGAATTAAGAACAAACACAGGAGCACAAAGAACATTCCTTTGAAGGGTTCCTAGCTATAGCATTAATATTCCACTAATCAAATATTGAGTAACCTTCCAAAGAAGCTTCCCAAAGACTCCCGGCCAAGGAAACAAAGAAGGGTTGGACGGTTTCCTGCCAACTAGTCACTGCAAAGTTAGAGATGCTGAGACTAAGGAAAACTGCCAGACTGTCTAACCAACTGATAGTGTACCCGAAGGAAAGGGGGGCTGAGGAAATCAGGCCAGTATTCATCTATCAGAAATCACATCTGCCTTTGAGCTGTCATAGAAAGGTGATCATTTCTATTGTCCTGCAGTTCTTTCCCTTCTGTCTCCCTTGTAAGAGAAAAATTGCCTGTGTGACATGTCTTTATTTGGATTTCCAAAGTGTACCATATAAAATTTCCAACTTAGGTTTTATTATTTCAGAAAATTGCCAAATATTAAAAAAAGACACCTTTCACAATGCAATATTAGCAGCCATTCGTTGGGTAGCATTATGCATATTATGCCTTTTGCAGGAATAGTTGTTCTGAATAAGAACTGGTTTGTCAAGGACTCTGATTGTTCAGTTGCCACCATTATTAAGATGCCCTGTGTTCCGTGACTGAGTGCTCCTCTCATCCCTTCAAATAACTGAACTTAGAACAGTTTTGTGAAATTGTAATGTTTTCATTATGGGAAAGTCCTCCTTCTGCCTGTCACACATTATGTAGGAGTATGCCTCAGGCTACTGAAGGCCGGATGGATTGATGTCAAATGCACGATACAAACAATTATTTCAGTAAACATTATTTTCTCTTTCCATCACTTTCAGACTCTCTAGTTATGCCATCACAATTGTGTTTTAATATGAGCTCTTTGGCCTTTCCTAACAATGAGAATATAGTGTTCGAGCATTTATTACCTCTCTTTACTATCCAGACTGTGCATGTCGAATAATGTATGATTACTTTATTTTTTAAAATAGTTTTTTATTGATTTTAGAGAGAGGGGAAGGGAGGGATAGAGAGAGAAACATCAATGAGAGAGAGACACAACTCCCACCAGGGATCACACCCTCCACCAGGGATCAAGCCCAAAACCCAGCCATGCGCCTTGACTGGGAATCAAACCAGAGACCTCTTGGTTCATGGGATGATGCTCTTGCAACTGAGCCACACCGGTGAAGCTATCCTAATATATAAAAGGCCAGGGTTGTAACGACAGATCACAACCAAAACCGGCAGTCGGACATCCCACAAGGGGTCCCCAGTTGGAGAGGGTGCAGGCTGGGCTGAGGGAACCTCCTGCTCCGTGCACAAATTTCATGCACCGGGCCTCTAGTTATTACTTTAAACTTTGCAACTACTTATGTTCTCCACAGCTTGCTACCACACAACAGTCAGAGTACTGATAATTTAGGTTTGCCAAATTGTGTAGGATATTCAGGATTGAGATAAAAGTAGGGCGATAGTTTTAAACACATTCAGAAAGATTTTATTATAGTAGACAGGCTATAATTTTAAAAAAGTAAATACTAAAGGAGCTAAATATATGCTAAATTAAAAAAAAATTTCTACTGTTTGTGTATGATCAATATTTGCAAAGTTGTACCTGATATGTCTCTCCTTTTCTTCCTCAGCTCTTTTTTAAATTTTCTGCTATAAAACATCCTTTCCCCTCTTGAATCCCTTCTTTGTCTTTTTGTTAGAGAATAGGTTTTGGAAACATTTTCCATGGCTAAGAATGTGCTGTAGGCACAGTTTCCACTTACACAAGTTTGAAGCTCCTTCAATATTCTCTTATGATTTCATGAAATGTAAGTGGGCCAGCCAGACTTCCAACCATTCATCTGCGAGGCTCTCAGCCCAGTTACACATGTTGCAGGTGGTGGCAGCGAGCAGAGGCTTCCTTGGGCGCTTTTCACATCACAGCAGCAAGAAAATGAGGAAGAGAAAGTATGATTCAGCCCACCAAAGCTCAAATGTGATCCTGCGACTCGGTCTTTAATAATGATACCCACTTTTGTTTTTGGAGAGGTTATCTCCTGTTGGTTATATGTAGAAAAAAAGAACAACTATTACAAATACACACCTTTCTGGCATTTGTCTTAGATCAAACTATATGTGAGTCTAAAAAGCAGAAATGGTATAAATAAGACAAAGATATTTGATAACAAATGATATACATGCTTTTAAGTATTGCATTTATGTGCTCAAAGCAGTTTTTCTTGATATATATTTTCCATGAGTGTGTGTGACAGACTATTTTTTCTATCTTTAAATATATAAGCTGCTTTAAAAAAAAAATATGTGAATGGCAAGGGAAACAAAATCTACCTAATTCTATAAAGATGGCTAGTCCTTACTGAAAGATAAATACTTTATCTTTATATCTATTATTAAATGCTATTATGATAGGAACCAAACTTGAGTTTTTAGTGTAAGGCTATTTTTTTTTCGGGACATAATCAGTCATGTGCACATATCCATTTTGGTTAATATTTTAAATACTCCAGAAAAACTGAAGCATATGAGAATAAATCAAGCTGATATTTTAACAAATGTTTTATTTATATTTTTATTTTGGAGAGAGGAAGCCAGAGAGAAACATCAATTTGTTGTTTCACTTATTTATGCATTCATTGGTTGATCTTGTATGTGCCCTGATTGGAAATCTATCTTGAAACCTTGGCATGTCTGAACAACGCTCTAACCAACTGAGTTACCCAGCCAGGCCAAGCTGATATCTTTTATATTGTATTAATATATAACAGAGCGAGATATGAATTGCCTTTTAGACTGTATCTTAACATGTATAGAATAAATATAAATCTATATTACTCTGTTATAATTGAATTGAATTTAAAATAATTTAAATTCAATATCAGTCAGTAAATTCTTTTGGTTCCATTGGAATTTTTACATGCTCAACAAGTTCCTGGAAGTCTAATGACAAATATAAATATTATAAACACTCCAAAGAAAGAATAGTTTATGTTACAAAAATTGTTTTGAAATTTTAATAGAAAATATGTGAGTTATTATTTTATCTTCCCTATTGAATGAGATAAAAATTTTCAAGGACCTTAGAAACTTTTCTGAAGTTATGATTCAGGAATAACTGATATTTGGATCAGTCAATATTGAACTTGATTTTGTTATGATTGAAATATGTAACTTATTTACATACATCTTTGGTTGGGGTGGATGGTACATGAGTTCACCCATACCCTGTTTTAAAATTGGTCATTGACATTTTTGGTTAAAGAGGACCACCATGCAGGGCCTGGCACATAAATAAGGCCTTACAAGCTATATGTGGCAGCCTAATGGAAAGCATTTCCAGGGCTCCCCAAGAGAGGATGATGTCTGATGGCAAAATTTATTCGGGAAGCAAAATTAAAGAAGTTCCCCAATGTCCCATCTCTTTCAGTCTCACTACGGAGGATCAGGGGCAGACATACAATCAATGTCCAGAGCTTCTGTGCCATGGGAGAGCTTAGTTCATTCCAGCATCTGGCTGGCTTAGCTTGTGTTCCCAGGGGCAAGCCTTTGGGAGTCTGCATTTGGAGTCCACAGGGCCGTTGGCCACACAGCTGCTAAGACCACATGGCAATGGAGAGAGAATGCACAAACACACAGGTGAATGTGGGTCACAGAGAGAGACAGAGACAAAGAGAGACAGAGAGAGCACTTCTTTGTTCACCTGGGATTATGTACTCTCAGGCTTGGGAGGAACCAGAAACTTTCAAAATAACCAATTAACTTTCCAAGATTTCCCAGGCTTTTAATAGGGTCCTCTCCCTAACCAATGATCTTTTCCCCAGTTTAGACTGACAGTCCTCTCTGGTTTAGTACCTACCCCTGAGCCATTTTGACCTCAGTGTGCAGGTATTAACCTCCCCCTTTGTTCCATCCCTTCCCCCAGTGATCTGTGGGGAATGGACTGGTGGTTCCCTGGGGAGAGTATGAAGCTGCAGCTTCCTGATGGAGCAAGCTGGCCTCTGCTTCCCAGCTGAATATGCTCAACAATTTCTGACTCTCCCTTGACTTCCTTTCCCATCAATCATTAGGTAAAGATGGTAACAATCTCATCTACAAAAATAACTTCACAGTGACATCGAGACTGGCTTTGACCACATAGCTGGGCCCCCTGGTCTAGCCAAGCTGACACACAAAATTAACCACTATCGATGGTCTTTTCAAAATTGGTTTGAAGAATATTTGGCTGAAAGGAATATCTGAAATGTAGTCCAGTGCCCAACAAGACTGTGGCACTTTTTTTTTTTTAATTTGAATAAAAAAGCTTTAGGTGTCCACATGATAGAAATGATTATCTTATCTCCTGTTCTAATAACCTTATCTAAACATGACTTTACAAAGAAATGACCTGGAAGTATTCAAAGTGCCTGAATCTCAGATTTGTAATTTTCTCTTCCTTGCAGGAATTCAACTCAGTTTTGCAATGCTCCCACCTCTGCAATGTTTTGTGTCTTCATACAGTCTCATTTATAGTCCTTGTGAAATCAGACTATGTCTCTGACACATGGTAAATCTCCTTTCAGTGTTTGTTCAATGAATTTACAAACCAATACAATCCTTCAAATTAGCATTCTAGTTTATTTTTTTTATTTGTTCACTATGCTGATCTTTGGCTTTAGTCAAGAACATTACTGCAATAATTTTTGCCTCATTCTTCAGTCCCCTCTAGGTTCCCATCAGTGATTTATCTAATTTATGATGCAAATGGACATTAATAATTAATGGAAGGCCACATTTACTATATCAAACATGAATTTGCTGCTAAGTATTTTTTGCTGCTTTCCGTTTCATATCAAATGCTTGTACCTGTCACTTAATTCTGGCCCGCTCGAGGCCAAAACATTATGTGAGTTTTCAGGTCAGAGCATAGACACTTGCAAAAGTTTTACCTGGCAGACCTCATGGGGAAAGCTGTCCTCTCACACCAGACTCAGTGCACAGCCAGGCAATACATTGTCATTTCTAAGGGACTCACTGTCAAGGACTCAGGGCCTGTGGCCTGCTCATGCTCTTTTTGTGTATTTGCACTCCTAGCCCCAGGGCCTTCATTCTTATGTCCCTTTATCTGAGGCATTGGCCACCCATCTTCTGGAGCCAACACCGAAGGCTGTTATTAATACGGGATTTAATTTGTTCATGGGTCCAGGCAGGATGGCTCCCCCTGATTCGTTGTCCTTTGGAGTCGAAGAATGAATCCAGGGATAAAAGATGGTATAGCAGAGGTGGAAATTTATTGAAGAACAAGTACAGACTCCCACATGAGGAGGGGGCAAGAGCCCCACCAAGTCCCCCTGACCCCCCCTTGGTTTATAAAGGTTGCATTTTCTGGGCCTCCATATCCTCTCTGATTGGCCACTATTCCCCTTTGATTAGGTCACTATAGCAACTCCTGAGCTCAAAGGTCAAACCTCACAGGGGGCATGTGAGGCCCTCCTTCTTTATTTTGTAAATACAGACCTTTGGCTACTCCCAGTTCCCTTATCGTATGGAAATATAACTTCTGCCTTTCCCTTGTCTTATGGAAATGTAACTTTTGTTGCTCTGTAGCCCTGTGTTTCTTCCATGGACTCCCTTAATTTAAAAAATTCCCTAAACCTGCCTTTTTCACCCTTAAACATTCCTATTTCATTATTGGTGAGAGAAGGTAAAAATCTTAGACACCTTTCCCTGCTCTGACTCAGCATTCTCCCAGTTTATACCTCTTGCCCTCACCCCAACCCCAAGGTCCATGAAACTGCTACAGCCTCTGGTTGGTGAGCTCCCTCAGTGATAAGAGCCCCTCCCCCCATATCTGTGCTGATCTATCTGATCCTCTACAGGTGGGCACATATGGAAGAAAATGTAACAGCGAGAGCTGGTATTTTCTTGGGGTTTAGCCTCTTGTTTATAGTGTTGCAGGAAGAGATTAATGGTTTGCCTCTTTTATTTTTGGCTTGTTGCTTTAATTGGCTGCTCTGACACTTGGCAGCTCCGCTCTCTCTCCCAGCTCAGCTGAGCTCCTGACAAAATGTAGTGATGAATTAGAATGATAGCTTCTTCAAGTCAGAGCAGTTGGCCAGGTCACACTTACTTTACACTGGCGCTTTTACTATTTCTTACCGAAGACAGATTGATAAAGGCCCACACATATACCTCCACAACTAATTTAGAGGCCAATCTTATTTTCTAAACCATCAAATTATCCTAATTTTGTTATTATCATTTAAACTCCATTGAAATAGACCTGGTCAAATTTGCTGGAAAGAAATCAATTCTTCCCTCTGATACACACATGCATTTCATTCCTTTATTCATTTATTAGTCATTAAACAAATATGTATTGAGGAACCTCTGTGTGCCTTGGACTGTATACAAATTATATGGAGCAAAGCTAACACAAGGATGAATAATTGTTTTAAGAAGTGGAAGTTTGGCATAAGACAGATTTGTAAATATGTAGGTACCTTTTTAAATCATAAAGAAACATTGGTAATACCATAGAGAGGTGATCAACTAATTTTGTATAGATGAGTCAGGTAAAATGTCATTGAGAAGATAACACTTAAATCACGTCTTATTAAAGGATGAGTAAAATTTTTCATAGACAGAACAGTGGCATATAATAGTTTGGGAATGGAAACAATTTATACAGAAATAGGAAAATGTGTACTGTGTCATTGAATAGTGAAAATTCAATATTGCTGGAAGAAAGGCTATGACTGTTGCAAGATGAGATCAGCAACCATTCTTTTGGATGAATCTCCGCTTTCATGCTTACAAGTTCTAACTCTGTCATCTAAGGATGAGGTGCTAAGAAATGTGCAAATGGAAAATTAATATAATAATTATATTTAAGATTGGGTATTCTGAGAACCTTGTAGGTGATATATGGTAATGAAGAAATAAATTATTTTAAAGAAAGCCACTTAGGATTATATATCAACTAGAGGCCCAGTGCACAAAATTCATCCACGGGGGTGGGGGGTCCTTAAGCCAGCCTGCACCCTCTCCAATCCGGGACCCCTCAGGGGATATCTGACTGCCAGTATAGGCCTGCAAGGATTGGGCCTAAAAAGGCAGTCAGACATAACTCTAGCAATCCATGACTGCTGGCTCCTAACCACTCACCTGCCTGCTGGCCCAATCCCCCTAATTGCTCTCCCCTGCCAGCCTGAACCCCATAACTGCTCTTCCCTGCCAGCCTGATCACCCCTAACTGCCTCTGCCTTGGCCGGCCACTGTGGCCACCATGGCTTTGTCCAGAAGATGTTTGGTCTAGTTAGCATATTACCCTTTTATTAGTATAGACTAGAGGCCCGGTGCACAAAAATTTGTGCACTCGGTGGGGTCCCTCAGCCTTGCCTATGCCCTCTTGGAGTCTGGGACCCCTTGGAGGATATCCACCTGCTGGCTTAGG
Source organism: Myotis davidii (assembly GCF_000327345.1). Taxonomy (NCBI): domain Eukaryota; kingdom Metazoa; phylum Chordata; class Mammalia; order Chiroptera; family Vespertilionidae; genus Myotis; species Myotis davidii. Next base: position 471,750 of record NW_006287829.1, read on the forward strand.
CCCTCTCCCTGGAGGATCAGGCCCAAGCTGACAGGCAGACATCTCTCTGGCAGCCCGGCAGCCCTCGGGGGATGTCCACTTGCCAGCGGGGTGCAGGCCTCAGCTGCAGTCGGACATCCTTAGCACTGCTGAGGAGGCAGGAGAGGCTCCCACCACCACTGCTGTACTGGCAGCAATCAGCCTGGCTTGTGGCTGAGGC
>NW_006287829.1:472029-474658 GCF_000327345.1 Myotis davidii
CCAGCCTTTCCATTTTTTGTTTTTCTGTTTTCTATTCTCTCCAGCTCCATGGCCATGGAGGCCAGAAGCAGGTATCTGGGATTTATTTACCTTCTATAATTGAAACTTTGATGCTTTGAGAGGAGGCAGCCACCCGGGAAGCTTGGCTTCTTCCATCACCGGGGTAACCAAGCCTCCTGCTTGCTCCAGCTCCGTGGCTGCTGGCTGCCATCTTGGTTGGGTTAATTTGCATATAGTCTCTCTGATTGGATGGTGGGCATGGCTTGGGGCATAGCAAAGGTACAGTCAATTTGCATGTTTGTCTATTATTAGGTAAGATCATGAAAGCCAGAAGACCAGTAATAGGGTTTTTTTTATTATTATTATTATAGTTGTTGTTTTAGCAAAAGGCCTTGTTAGTACAACATGTAAAGCTTTTAGAAAATATAGATGCTTGGACTCCAATCCAGGCTGTATAAATTAGAATTTTAGGGGAGACCTCATTATGTATATACTAGAGGCCTGTTGCACAAAGAGATTCGTGCAATAGTCCTTGCCTTCCCCTGGCTGCCAGTACCAGTTTTCTTCCGGCACCCGGGACCCAGGCTTTCGTTCTGGCTGGTGCCTTCAGTCTTTGCTGCTCCGGCCGGAGCCTTCAATCTTCACTCCACCGATTCATGCCTATGTATGCAAATTAACTGCAATCTTTGTTGTGTTAATTTGCATACTCTCCTGATTGGCTGGTGAGTATAGCAGAGGAATGGTCAATTTATATGTTTGTCTATTATTAGGTAAGATTAAAAATTTCCATAGATTTATTTGTACCCATAATTTGTAAATAGCCAATGCAAAATTGTAATGAAAAAGAGAACACAGAGACCTGGCTGGTTTGGCTTAGTGCATAGAATGTCAGCCTGTGGACTGAAAGGTCCGGGGTTTGATTCTGCTTAGAGGGACATGCCCAGGTTGTAGATTCAATCCCCAGGAGGGGGCATGCAGGAGGCCTCCCCAGGAGGGGGCGTGCAGGAGGCAGCCAATCAGTGATTCTCTCTCATCATTGATGTTTCTCTCTCTCTCTCTCTCTCTCTCTCTCTCTCTCTCTCTCTTTCTCCCTCTTTTCCTCTCTGATATCAACAAAAATATATTTTTAAAGAAAGAGGACATAGAAATGGATTCACAACACCTTTCTGAACTGGAATCAAAGTACATAGATGATGCATTCTGACAGTTGAGGAGTAATGTTGCATTGACTATGACTAAGTGCGCTGTGGTGATATTTTGAAAATATTAGAACCCAGGAAGAGAAAAATCTCTGAAATTATAGAAAATAAATTCAGTTTTCAATGTAAAGATGCTGGATTTTTTTCAACATGATAAACTACAATTAGTTTTAACTCTTTTATGGATTCTTCACTATATTTATAGTTTTAGAAACATTTGTATTTTATGTAAATTGTTTATACATTCCTAGTTTTCTTTATGTGGTATTGTATTTTCCATGATATTTTGACCAAAATAACTTCTTTAATTTTCCTTTACAGGAAAGATTTATAGAAGTATTTCTTTTTGTTTATTTTAACATTTTTTGATGACTGGGCTCATAGTCCATTTGAATACCTAGCTTTGATGGGTAACTGACTTTCCTATTTGATAAGCCAGTGTGGCATGATTCCATTGTGAATCCTCAGGATAAAGCTGCTCACTTCCTGTAATAGGTGATTAATTTCTCATATGATGTTTACTGTCATCTCATAAATCTCCTCAGATTTACATGTCTAACCAATTAGTTTTTTTCCCCCAGCAAGGCATCTAATTTCAATAAAATTCTTAAATCACCTATTCCTCATGCATATTTCTCAGACTGTGGATTCATTTTATATTTGTTTCATATGATATATACTTCCTGGGAATTGAAATATTTTCCTGGAAATTGATAATTTCTTTAAGAATTTTGACATTTGTAAAGTCCACAATTATATGATATCATTAGAGGCCCGATGTACGAAATTCATGATGGGATGGTGGAGGGGGAGTCCATCAGCCCTGCCTGCACCCTCTGGCAATCTGGGACCCCTCGCTCCTAACTGCCTGCCTGCTCACTCCTTACATAGTGCTACCCACCTGGTCGCTCCTAGCCACCTGTCTACTTGCTCCTTACCGCTTGGCTTGCTGCTCCTTAGTGCTGCTACTGAGGTGGGAGAGGCTCCTGCCACTGCTGCTGCACTCACCAGCCATGAGCTCAGCTTCTGGCTGAACTGTGCTCCCGCTGTAGGAGAGCATTGACCATCAGGGGGCAGCATGGCATTTAACGTCTGCCCCCTGGTGGTCAGTGTGTGTCATAGTGACCAGTATTCCCAGTCATTCTGCTTTTAGGGTCAGTTTGCATATTACCCTTTTATTATACAGGATAGAGGCCTGGTGTATAGGTGGGGGCAGGCTGATTTGCCCTGAAGGATGTCCCAGATCAGGTGGGAGTCCTGCTTGGGTGCCTGGCCAGCCTAGGTGAGGGGCTGATGGCTGTTTGCAGCTGGTCACACCCCCCTCAGGGTGGGGGTCCCCACTGAGGTGCCTGGCTAGCCTGGGTGAGGGGTTGATGGCTGTTTGCAGGCTGGTCAAGCTCCCCCCACACCCCAGTGGGGACACTCAGCCC
>NW_006287829.1:474901-478726 GCF_000327345.1 Myotis davidii
GCAGCCTTATGAGACCCTGAGCAATGAGCTCAATTCAGCCGTGTGAGGACTTCTGACCTAAGGGACTTGTGAAAGAATAAATGGGTGTTGTTTTCAGTAACTAACTTTGTGGCAATCTATTAAACAGCACTGAAAAAAAACATCTACTCTATTTTTCTCTGGAAATACTGTGTGCACATGCAAATGTAAATTCAGTCATACTAGGCTTTAAATATGAATATGCAAGCTCTCAATCCCCAAAGTACCTCAAACACTGCATTTTTGGCTGCTCATTTCAAAAGCATTATCCAGCTGTCAAAAAGGGATTGCCCTATTTTCTTCTTTGAGATATATGATTTCCTTCCCAGTTAAAGTTATCCTGTTTTAAGTCCCTTTTTTGTTGTTGTTCAGGTTGAATCAGATATTCCATGAAAGAAGACAATAGCCAACAAGTGGGTTGAGTTTCCCCAGTGAATGGAAATTGAAGCAAGAAATACATCTTTTAACTTTAACATTAAATTACTTTTCATTCTAAAAATGGAAGACATTTCTTAAGGATTGATTAACTGTGGAATTCACCAAAATAGTGTTACCTTAGCAACTCATGACACAGAAATTAAGCTGTCAAAATCTCGGTCATTCAAAAAGGGCCACTGATCTTTGTGTCAACACAGCAGATAAAAAAGAGCTACAGGGATGTACCTTGCCAGGTTGTTGAACTGTAATAAACAAGCTAAGCTATGTTTCTGAAGTCTCTGCAGTAGACAAGCAGAGACTACAGCAGCAGTACCTCCGTGTGCTAAAGCAGATTTACAGGTAGTTGGGCACTGCACACACTGCCAATGAAGTTCTTCATTTACTACCTCCTTTTCTAATGAGGAATACAATACCAGGTGTACCACCTAAAGCCAAGCAGAGAAGCCCCTGCACTGGCCGAAAGCCATGCCCTTGTCACATGATCTGTCATGAAGAAGAGGCCCATTAGGTCAAGGTTTCCCTTAAAAAAAAACACCCTGGGGTGCCTTTTGAGCTGAAGCTTGGAGAAAAATCAGTATGAGATTCTCAAGCCTCTAAACACATCAGGTAAAGATATCACCAGTGCTGTTTTGCTGAGATAAAAGGGTAACTGAGAATAAGTACATAAATAAATAAATTCATTCCCATGTAACTTGTTTCTCCAATGCAACTCTTAAAGAAGTAGCACAGTGAAATAAGCAACTAGCTTAGTTCTTAATAAACCTTCACATTATTGAGGAAGTTATTCCAGAGTATACATTCCCCATGTCTTCAGTGAGGGACAGCTTTGGACCACATCACACTATATATAATGTTAGCCAAGTACAGTAGGGTGAACTAAATTTGTGTCTGGTTATTCATTTTTCTCTCAGCAACATTTTAAAGCATCTGATTGAATCAAACCGCATCTCACTAAGACTCTGGGTTATCTAATCTTGATACCACTTGTATTGGTAAAATGAAGACTTTCAGTTTCAGCACCATTGCACTATGGTTCATTCTTGATTGTAAAGAAATGAATGTACCTTTGCTCAGTTCTATTAGCCCAAATGTAGGCTAATAATGGCTAAACCAAGGTCTCCCAAATGTAGCCACACCCTACTCCCTGGAAGTTTTGAATATATTCAGGTTACATGGCAAACTGAACTTTATAGATGTGATTAAGATTATAACCCTTGCCCTCGCCAGTTTGGATGAGGATAAAGCGTTGGCCTATGGGCTGAAGGGTCCTGAGTTCAATTCCAGTCAAGGACACATGCCTGGTTGTGGGCTCCATCCCCAATGGGGGGCATGCGGGAGGCAGCCAATCTCTCATCATTGATGTTTCTATCTCTCTCTCCTTTTCTCTCTGAGATCCATAAAATTATATTTTTAAACAAATCAAAGATAATAACCCTTCAGATGAGAAAATTGTTTTAGATGAACCACCTTGGCCCAAATCTAATTACATGGACCATTAAAAGTAGAAAGACTTCTCAAGCCAGAGTCAGAGAGACATGGTGGGAAAAGAGGAAGGAGTGATTTGAAGCACGGGAAGAACTCCAACTGCTGTTCCTGGCTTTGAAGACTAGGGAGGCCATGTGCCAGGGGTTGAAGCAGGCTCTCGTAACAGGGATTACTCTTCAGCACTAGGGCCAGCAAGTGAACAGACTCTGCAACTGCACGGATCTGGATTCAGCAAAGAACCTGAGTAAGCGTCAGATGAATTACCCTGCAGAACCTCTAGACAAGGACCGAGCTCTGCTTGTCTAGACAAGTGTCCCAAAGAGCTTCTATTTCTTATATATTTAAGGCCCGTCACCTATGTCGAGGTGCGGGGGGTTCCCATATAGGTGCTGCCCCTCAGTGGGACATGCACAGGTGGTCTGGACCATCCGCTTGAGGCTTGTGCCAGTACCTTCTGGTCAGACACTTTCACAGAGACAGCACCGAGGCCTGAGCTGAGCCAGAGAAATTACACACAGACACACAGGTTAGATGCAAGCACACAGGGGGCTTATTTACCAGTTCCTGCTGGGTCTCAGATGCTGGGAAGGATCCACCGGGCGATGCTCACTGACAATACACACAGGGGTAGATGGCGCCATTGGCTGCTGGCTCTTTCGTCGATCGACAGTTAATTGGGCAGAGTTTTGTGCTGGGAACCAACACGTGAGCACACACACAGGTCCTCACGCTCTGGCGACAGGAGAGCTGTGTGCTGCTGGGTCGATCAGACTGTCTGGTTATATCCCCCTCTGTAGGCGTGGTCCTCGCTGGTGTGTGCGTTATCAGCGGCTGCCATGTGTGGATCCACCCGGGGTCTGTTAATCTATGGGTGTGTACAGGCTTTGGGAGTTTCCATCAGATAGGTGGATTACCAGGACTAGTGCTTTCTTGGGTCTCACACAGTATTCCTATATCTAACATTAGGTACTATAATAATTGCTATAATAGCCCACACAGGGTTACATGCTTTAAGTCTTACATTCTAAGGTCCTAACATTAAGTACCATAATGATTACTGTAACAACAAGACACCCGGGTTTTGGTTTTGTGAGACTCAAAGTAGAGAAACCAAGAGATCCTTTTGGATTCTCACCTATAGAGGTATGAGAGAATACACTTATCTTGTTTTAAGACACTAAATTATTGGCAATTTTCAGGACTGCAATAGAAAATTAATACATCTAACTTAACCAACTGCTTTATCATGACATTTGGTCTCCGACTCAGTCTAGTCTTAAGTTTGTTCCTTAATGATTTATTCTACATCCCCTCTGTTTTGTTTGGTTGTTTCTTTATTTCTTTGTGGTGCTTGCTCTGGTTCCAAGCAGGTCCACACAGGTTTCACATTTCCATTCCAAGTGGGAATGTTGGTAGTCACCTTCTCCCTCTAGGGAAGCTTTGGGGAAGCACAGTTTTATAACTGCCCACGCTATTCATCATACCTGAAAGTCTAAGTGCTGGGACACTCACTTAGATTAGTCACGTTTCCAAATGCAATTTCTCAGAGGAGTGGTCCACAGACCAACAAGATAGACCTAGGCTGGGAGCCAGTTCTGGGAGTCCAGCCAGCATTAGATGCCCATAAGGAGTCTGGATTGTGGCCATACTCACAGGAACCAGGCAGAATACTAACATATTGCAAGTGGGCACAGTTTAGTGTAAGCTTACTTCATGGCCTGAATCTTGAGGAAGTGGAGTCAATTGTGATTTTAATGTCCTTTTCATTGAACACAGATGTGATGTCAACTGGCGATGGTTGTTTCTTCTTCATCTTCAGAATTGTCCTTGTTACTGCCTCTTTCTCCTTCTCCACTTCCCTTTTCTTCTGGGTATGGTAGAATA
>NW_006287829.1:478902-484728 GCF_000327345.1 Myotis davidii
GTTTCTCTCCTCCATAATGTTAATATTCAACATTTAACAGTGCTGAATGAAAGCAGAATGATTTATTTATGGTAAAACATTCCATATTTTACTTGCATATCTTAAAAAGCATAAAATTTTATTGTCCAGTTAATAAACAATACAGCATAAAAACAATAGCTGCATTAGTTTTCCTCGACTGTTTACGAACTGAATTATATCAACTTTTCTGAAAGTTTCCCTCTTTGAAGAATATGTGCTTGTCACTGTATGATCAGGAAGATATAATAATTAGCATTCGACAATTCTGCAGTGAGACTCGGAGTCTGAAATATGCACTGAAGTAATTTAGAAGGCATTTGATAAGGTGAACTGATGATTATATGTAGGTTAAGTCCCAGCATAAACTTTCTCAAATTGTTCTACTAAATTCAAGGCGCTGATTGAGAGAGGATTAAGTGGTATTCAAAAACTACTTTATAATCTGTAGGGTAACATAAGAGCTATTTTATTCTTTTATCCTACTTTTAAAAGCTAATTTAAGCAAGAAGTAGCTCAAATGTCTATTTTATATATTTTTTCCTTTGAGGTTTTACTATATTTAGTCATTGTATGCATCTATAGTAATTTCGTTACTTAAGACTAATAGGTTTTTGTCACGAGTTAAGAAATGAGTCATTTTCAGTTTGTACATTACAGAAAGACTCATTTTCTTAGAAACTGTTTGAGTTATAATTTCTTATTTATTGCAATATTTACATTTAATTGAATTTACATAAAATGGGGCTGTCCAAATTAGCTTGATTAATGTAAAAATTAAGGTTCATAGTCACGGGGATTATGTCCTAACATTTCATTTAGACATAGCATAAGTCACTTCAAAATCTGCCCCTGCTAACTTCTCCAAAGGAATTTTCCTCAAGTTTTCCCTTTTTTTGTCTGCCTTTTCCTAACCTCCAATGTTTACATGCACCATTTTCCTCAATATGATTTACCTACAATGTCTTTATTTCCTTATTCTATAAGGGAGATATTTTTCGTAAGTATTATTGCCCAGATACTATGAGAGTTCTTCACTAAGCTATATTTTTAAATAAATTCTATAGATTCTATAAGAAAGACAATATATAGGACTTATATGATCCATCTCTGATAGTCCAGAAGATGACATTTTGTGAGGTACATAATGAACATTTAATAAATTTATTGGCAGAATTAATTCAAAGGGAATGGACTAGTTATATTACAAAATTGATGTCTAGAAGTTGAAAAGGAACACTAAGATATGAAAGGCTGTTATTTAAGTACAGCTGGTGGGACACAGATGATTTTTTTCAATGTGTCTCAGTTCTTATTATATAGGACTGGAGGCCCAATACACGAAATTCGTGCAAGAGTCGGCCTTCCTTCCCCCAGCTGCCAGCACCGGTTTCCCTCTGGCACCAGGGACCTGGGCTTCCCTCTCAGCCCTGGCTTCATCCTGGAAAGTCATCTGGAAGGATGTCTGGTCTAATTAGCATATTATGCTTTTATTATTATAAATAATTATATATATTGCTACCTAGAAGTAGAAAGAAAGCAACATGCCTATTAATTTCCCACTTTATAAGTGTTCCTTTAATGAGTTTTAGAAAATTCATTGTTTAAATAAAATATTGACAATATAAATACAATGAAGCAAAGTACTATATGTAGAATATGTTTTAGTTAGTTAAGTGATTTCACAGAAATTATCTTTTATTTTTGTTTAATTTCTGGAATCGTTAGACAGTACTTTAACTCCACGGTCTAAATGTTTATATTTTAAATAGAGGACTGGTGCACAAAAACTTTTGCACTCGAGAGGGTCCCTCAGGCCAGCCTGTGCCCTCTCGCAGTCTGGGACCACTCGGGTGATGTCCACCTGCTGGCTTAGGCCCACTCCCTGGGGGATCTAGTCTAAGCTTGTGGCTGAGCAGAGCTCCTCATGTGGGAGCGCGCTGACCACCAGGGGGCAGCTCCTGCATTGAGTGTCTGGCCCCTGGTGGTCAGTGTGTGTCATAGTGACCAGTCATTCCCAGTCGTTCTGCTGTTAGGGTCAGTTTTCATATTACCCTTTTTATTATATAGGATAGAGGCCTGGTGCATGGGTGGGGGACAGCTGCTTTGCCCTGAAGTGTGTACAGGATCAGGGCGGGGGTCCTCATTGGGGTGCCTGGCCAGCTTGGGTGAGGAGCTGAGGGCTATTTTCAGGCTGGTCACACCCGCTTCAGGGTGAAGGTTCCCGCTGGGGTGCCTGGCCAGCCTGGGTGAGGGGCTGATGGCTGTTTGCAGGCTGGTCAAGACCCCAGTGGGGACCCTCATCCCATGGGAGTGTGGCCAGCCTGGGTGAGGGGCTGATGGCTGTTTGCAGGCTGCCCACAGCTCCTTCAAGTTGGGGAAGTCCCACTGGGGTGCTTCACCAACCTGAGTGAGGGGCTGAGGGCCGTTTTCAGTCTGGCTATGCCCCCCAGCATCCCAAGCTCCCAGCCTCTCCTTTTCTTTTTCCTGGATGTATTTATCTTCTATAATTGAAACTTTATAGCATTGAGCAGAACCCAGGGCTGGCCAGGGCAAGTGAGAAGCTTGGCTTCCTCCATTGCCAGGGGCAACCCAAGCCTCCTGCTCACTCCAGCTCCATGGCCGTCACCATTGCCATCTTAGTTGGGCTAATTTGCATACTTGCTCCTGATTGGCTGGTGGGTGTGACTTCTGGGCTTGGCTTGAGCATAGCCAAGGGATGGTTAACTTACATGTTTCTCTTTTATTATATAGGATGCTATCACCTGTCTTTGGTGCATTTTCATTTGGCTTTACTTGTTTTCTTTTTTATGAGGGGCACAATTTGTTCTCCCAAGGGAGTCTGGAATGTTAAATGATGGCAATTTGATACATAGCAGATATATATTTTATTTTTCCTTTTAAAAATCATTTAATATGCAATGCCTTTACCTACCCTTTTCTTTAATCCTCTTTAGTGTATCCTTTTGAAGGTATTTTCAAATAGGTAAAATATTAAGTAGTACAAATACAATAAACAATTTTCCCTTTGTTTTTTTTTTTCTGATCTGCATTATTTTCTTTCTCAATTTTCCATGATTAATTCCTGAATGTTGAGGTCCTAGTTAAATATAATTGTTCTGCATATCCATCAGTATATTCCTGTAACATTACAGACATTGAGTGAATTTAAATATTAAGTAAATGAATTAATTAACTAAATATCAGTTTAGGTAAGTAATAAGAACAATATTCTCAAACACGGTTAAGGAAATAGAAAGAAGAAATGTAAGCTATTTGTTATCCATTCAGAATGTTTGACTATTGTATAATAGTCCTTAATGAAAAAGAAACCACATGGCAATATGAATAAGAAAAGTTTACTATAAAAATGTTCACTCTAATAAAGAATACAATTTATTGACCAGTAGCAAATAAAGAGAAGTTTAAAGGACATAGGAATGGTGGATATAAAGCGCAGCCACTAACCCTAGAGCTGAGATAGTGTTCAAGGAGGCAGGCAAGTCTGTGACTCACTGAATGACAGAGCTGTCACTGTCCTATTGCACTAGTGGGACTTGCCGGAAGCTCACTCTCTAAATACTGAGAACAGATGTTCATGAAGAGATGTCTCCTTCAGGCCTTTGTGCCTGGGGCCATTGGAGGGGGATGTTGGGAGGAGGAACTATGATACCTGGGTGTTACTGGCTGCCATTCCTGGGCATCTGGCACTAGAGAAGCTGTGTGCCTGTGGAAGCCAGGTCTTGGGAAGTCACATGCCATGCAAGAGCCTGGCCCTGGAAAAACACATGCACTAGAAGAGGCTGCCTCTCAAAGAGAAGATGATTTATGTGAAATTTTTAAGTAACTAAAATATTAACTTCCTGTTGTTATTAGAAAGGCTAGCATGTTTAATTTTAGTCTCAAAGATTTGTATCTCCATTTTGTGCTATTTTCTCCTCACCTTAGATTACTTCCAATTGGATCTCAGGAGCAAAGGAGAACCCATCAAGGACATCTGCATGAAGAAAATTAAATAATCATTTTAATGATTTTTTGAAATATATTTTTATTGATTTCAGAGAGGAAGGGAGAGGGAGAGAGAGACAGAAATATCAATGATGAGAGAGAGTCTGCCTTCTGCATGCTCCCAACTGGGGATCATCAAGCCCATAACTCAGGCATGTGCCCGTGACCTCCTGGTTCATAGGCGTATGCTCAACCACTGAGCCACACTGGTTGGGTGCATTTTAAGGATTTAATATTGGTACTGTGCTCTATAAGTATTTGAAAACATAAAAATGTGTGTGTGTGTGTGTGTGTGTGTGTGTGTGTGTGTGTGATTTTCTAAGTATAGATATATTTAGAAATTATTAATGGTTAAAACATGTTATAGAGGTAATATAGAAATTTCACTTATATTCAGGAATGATTAGTTGTTAAAACATGCTATAGATATAAAATAGAAATTTCATTTATAGTAAAGTATTAATGTAATCCTATTCAATAAAAGGATAATAAGCAAATTAACCATCACTCTATCACAAAGATGGTGGTGCCCATAGCCACACGATGGCAGCACCCAGTCCTCTCAGCCCCGCTGGAGTCCCCCAGTCTTGGGGGGGGCGGCTGCTGAGAGTGGGCACTGTGATCGACCTGGTGGAATGCTTGTTTCATTACCATGGAGACGACACAAGCATTTCACCCTGGCCACGGAGGGCCTCTGGGCAGTGGAGAGCTTCTGGGCAGTCAGCGCGGAGCAGCCAGTCCCCGCAGAGAGCTACTGGTGCACGGATTAATGTGCAGGGCTACTAGTTATGTAATAAAGTAGTAAGAGGGCCAAAACCGGTTTGGCTCAGTGGATAGTGTTGTTGTGGGAACAAAATATCTTTGACCACTGTTAGATCATTAACACAATTTACAAACAACAAATAGTTAATAAAAATATAAAATAATTATTTGGCCTTGAATCTTTTATAAATGCATAAATCACAAGTATAAGTATTTATACTAATATAGTAAAGATAAAGAGTAAATTATTATTAAAGCAAAAAGGTTATATTTTAGTTTTTGCATGATAGTGTTTAGATACATCAACAAGTTAAATGAAATTGGAGCTTGGTATGTCCTCACCGGAGGGATCTAAGATGCAACAGAAACCTTATTTGCTACCGATAGTGATGGGATGTTCTTTATGAGCCATAATCTCCACTCACTTCAGAAATGTAATCTCGTTGAAGTGGAACACGGCTGTTTTTATCCTTACATGACAAGAAAATGTCAGGATTGCTTTTGTCGCCAATATAAATTGGGCTGCCCCAATTACAAACACATGGTCATTTTCTGTTTGTGGCAAAACTAACGCAGTCCATTACTGAAACATATTCCTTGAAATGTACCAACATATGTATTCTGTGATTATCTGCCTTCTCCATGTTGGTATTCAAACACCAGTCACTTTTCGTTTCATTCTTTTAGTGCTTTTTCTCATTTTAGGCTTAGATTTATTGTAAAGTATTCATCAATCAAACTGGCATTGCTTTTAGCCACATTTCGGGGGGCTTGGGGAATGGTTGAATTTAATCAGCAAATGCACGTTTCACGCCTCTGTTTGTAACTCCAGGACCCATTGCAGTGTTAATAGCGTACTTCAGAGGTTTTCCCAAGCCTGTAATTATTTATACAAATGCAGTTCAGTGTTGTTGCCTATTAACACTCGAAAACAGGGCTACGCGAGGATCTTCTAGAAGTTCACTATGCCAATACTTGTACAGCTGCTACTTAGAGCTGTCCTCAAACAGTAGACTACTTGGCTGTTGCTGCCAGTTT
>NW_006287829.1:484811-485559 GCF_000327345.1 Myotis davidii
GCTATATTGTGTGTGTTTTTAATATAAAGCTTTCTTTAAGGAAAAGAATTGCCATATATTGTGATTCACCATATACCCAGAACCACAAGACAAAAAACAAACAAACAGGAAAACACCCACATTCTATTCTGAGGAAAAAACAGACTGTGTATTTGAATCAAATCAGTATAGGGCAATGATCTGGAAGATAATTTCAAAGTTCCTTTACTTCTTTCACATATACAATATTTGGTATGAATCTAATTCCTCCAATGTATCTAAATTGCGGTATTATAGATGAGATGAAAGTTATGCTTTGGCTTCAAGGTGACAAACACTAATGATGATTAAGATAAAAATGACCAGCCTGGCCAGTGTGGCTCAGTGGATGAGCATTGACCTATGAACCAGGAGATCACAAATTCCAGGTCAGGGCACATGCCCAGTTGCTGCTGGATCCCCATTGGAGAGCTTTCAGGAGGCAGCTGATCAATGATTCTCTCTCATCGATGTTAAATCTCTGCCTCCCTCCCCTTCCTCCCTGAAATAAATAAAAATAAATAAAAAAAATATTTTTTAAAAGATAAAGTGAACAATCTGAATGTGGCAGGAGTCATGGAAAGAATACAGCCCTGGCCGTTTTGCTCAGTGGTTAAACCATCAGCAATCGAAAAGATGGGTGGAGAGTTGGAATCCGGGCCAAGGGCATGTACCTGGTTGCAAGTTCAATTCAGTGTCTCTCTCTCTCTCTCCCTCTCTCCCCCCCCCC
>NW_006287829.1:485594-503089 GCF_000327345.1 Myotis davidii
TCGTCTTGTATACTTGTTTCAGATAGATGAGTGTGGATGGGAGGGTTGGAAGGGGTCGACCTCAGCGAACTGTACCTCAAAGCAATGTACCTCCCCTGCGGGGCATATCCCTCGGCCCGCCTGTGCCCCATCTCCCATCACCCAACCGACCACCACCCCTTCTAATGCCACTTCTTCAAAATAGACTTGCCCAGGCTGAAATCCGACTTCTGTGCATGGCCCACGAAGTTTCAATCGCACTGTACATGTGTGCCTGCACATGGTATTTTGTGGAAGAGCCACACTCAAGGGGCCAAAGAGCCGCATGTGGCTTGCGAGCCGCGGTTTGCCGACCACTGGCCTAGAACAGTGCCTAACAGAGCACATCACACCCACTAAATATTTGCTGAATGATTATTTTTTCATGTGTCAATCATTTGTTTCATGAGAAAGTGAGTTACATCCTTTTCATTTCTTTTGTGCTTGACATAACCAGTCCTGAGACTTTATGCCAGACTGCAAAATCTGTCTTCTCGTGTTTATCAAATTATAAGTAAATCTTCTGTTACTTCTATCTTTGTTCCTAGGTAAATATTTATTTTATTTTATTCCTTCTGGCTGTTTTTTAAGATTTTCTCTTTATCATTGGTTTTCAGAAATTTGATTAGACTGTACTGTGCAATTTTCTTTAGGTTGCAAGTACTTACATTTCATTGAGCTCTTTGAATACGTACTAATGTAGTTTTCATAACATTTGGAAATTTTTGGATTTGATATAATCAAAGAATTTTCTCTCCATTCTCTCTTTTGGGGACCATTAAATGTTCATTAGGATCTCTAACATTATCCCAATTTCAGTGAAGTTCTGTTCACTGTTTTTTACTCTATGTGTCTCATTTTTATAGTGTCTATTATCTAACTTGTTCATCTATTTTGTGTATTTTTCATTTTATACATGATAGTTTTATCTATTACAAACTGATTTTTTATACTTTCATTTCTCTCTTAACAATTTTAATGCATAGAATTTGGTCATAACAACTGTTTTATTGTATCTGCTAATTCTGATATCTGATTCATTTTAGTTGGTTTGATTGATTTTCTTACATTCTCATGGTGGGTTTCATTTTCCTGCTTTTTTTGTGCTGGTAATTTGTATTTGATGCCAGGCAGCATAGATTTGGCTTTGTTCAGTGTCAGAAACTTCTATATTCCTATAAAAATTCTTGATCTTTCTTATGCAATGCTGTAAGTTATTGGAAAACAATCTGATCCTTTTTTATTTTGATTTTAAAATGAGGACATTGGTACTGCTCAGTCTGGGGTGAATTAAACAAGACCTTTCTGAGTATTCTACCTAAGGCTCCACTGATCATGATGCTTTGTTATGGCTGGTGAATTTAGGCACTGTACCTTTGTACAAACTTCATGTGTGAAAACAGGGCCACACCCAGCGGGGCAATGGAAAGATCTTTTGAGTGCATGTTTCTTGCCTCAAGTTATTTCCCTCCTGTGCACTTACAAGTTCTCGTCTGGACATCCATAACTGCAGGAAATGTCTGAGGTTCTCTCTGTGCTCCCCCTGCTCACTGATAATCTGCCCCTTAAACCCCAGCATGTGTTTTTTTCCTTTTTTTTGTTGCTGTGTTTTTTTCCCCCCTAGAACAACAACTCAATCTCCTTAACCAAAGTAATCCAATGGATTGGTCCTCAGTCTGCCCTTTCTAAATTATTGCCTATAATTGTCAAAAAGCACTAAATGCGGCCAATGGTAAGACTCAATTTTTCTTTACATGTTGTGATTATCTTTGGTTTCCCGAAGTTGAGGATTTTGAAATGTATTGCTCCAATTATTTCATCCATCATTGATCATCATATGTGCGATAGCAAATCTGGTCCTCACTATTATTGCTCCAACCTTCCCTGAGCAATGTAGCTGACTTTACTTTCCCAGACACTGTCCTGAATTGAGGAAGGCTACTAGGCTCTGGTTTCCTTCTGCAAAGTGCCTGTAAACTTTTTTTATATAGTTATCCAGAGCAATATAGGTGTATTCATCAGGGTTCTCCAGAAAGAGATTTATTTTAAGGGATTGAGTCATGCATTGTGGAGGGCTTGGTAAATCCACAATCTTCAGGGTAGGTTATAGACTGGAGTTCCAGGGAACAGGTGTAGTTTGTGTCTCAGGATGACATACTGGTAAAATCCTTTCATGTTCAAGAGAGTCAGCCTGTGTAATATTAAGGCCTTTGACTGACTGCATTAGTCCCACACATATTATGGAGGGTAATTCTCATGCCAGTCAATTTAAATATCAAACTCACCACCACCACCAACACCACCAACAACAAAACACCTTCATGGAAACATCCAGAATAATGTTTCACCAAATATCCAGATATCATGGTCCAGCCAAGTTGACAAATAAAATTAATCATATGATTTGCTTTCCATCTCTAAGGGATCATTGTCTTGTTGTCTAGTATCCAAAGACATTAGATATTTGAGAGCTGTTATAAAATATATTTTATGTGACTGTTTTGTTTTGTTTTTAATGGTGAAAAATAAATCTGGTCTCTGTGACTTCATCTTGGTGAAATGGAAGATTCTGACTGTGTGTGTTTTACCAACTCAATTTCTTGTTTCAAATTAATAAATAGGTATAAAGGATCCATGTGTGAATTCAGAAAAAAAATTAATTTAAGAAGTTTATTATTAGGTTGCTTAGTCATGTCTGTATTTTTATAGGATACTAGAGGCTCCGTGCATGAATTTGTGCATGGATGGGGTCCCTCGGCCTGGCCAGTGATCTAGGCCGATAGTGGAGGGGCTGGCTGGCCGAGGGGAGGGGCTGTGGGAGGTTGGCTGGCCGCGGGAAGTTGGCTGTGGGAGCACACTGACCACTAGGGGGAAGCTCCTGCATTGAGCATCTGCCCCCTGGAGGTCAGTGCACATCATAGCGATTGGTTGTTCCAGTTGTTTGGTCATAACGGTCACTTAGGCTTTTATATACGTGTAGATTTTATCCAGATTTAAAATGTCTATGTGTTGAAATGTGGGAAAGGGAACAATTTATAAACTACATATTATCTTTTTTCATGTTATCTGTAAATTGATTGAGGTTATTATGCAAAGGTGCAAATACATATATAAAGTCAATCATAATTTTTTGGATGTCAATATTTAATTTTGTATTTTGCAGCAATACATAAAATGTTCCTTTTATTAGAGAAAACCTAACTAAGCACATATACAATTAGCTATATTTAGAGAACTAGTATCAAATCTACAAATGTAGCTTTTGGTTAGATTGGAACCTCCTTGCCCCACCTCCCTATTAGAAATGTGTAATTTTAAAAGTCATAGATACAAAAGAAATAGACAATCTACCAGTAAAGCTAAAATTATCTGCAGCCTCATTTGAGGAAAAGAGGAGTGAATAGGATAATGTTACATCAAAACAAATCACTGATCCAGATATAGAAGTTGTGATAAATGTAATTTCCCTTTCTTTAAGTAAATCTCCATCAACAATCTCATCCCTTTACTTTTCAACTAAGTATTGCTTCCAAAGTTAATGTATCTTTCAGAGAAAAACATTCCAGTTTTTAATATAAAAGGGCAGTATGGTAAGTGTACCATAACAGTTTTCTTTTATAACAAGATTGCACTTCAATCTTTGATCATAAAATCACATCTATATAATAGAGTGTAAGTAATGTAAATTAATTTAATACATAATTACATGTATAATGGCTCACTGAATAAAAGTTAAGTACAAATTAATGCAGTAGAACACAAAAATATTAACATACCACAATGCCTTTACTAATTTTAGCATTATTCATTTTTAAGATTATTATATGTAAAAAGGTTCAATTTTGCTTTTAATTTCTAATTCTCTTGAAAAATAAAATGGTTATTTAAAGTCTCTGAAAAATAACATCTATTGTGAATAGAAAAAATTCAAACTTCATTGCCAATATTCATCATGATGGCTACGAGGGTCTAATCACAGATTTCCATCATTATCACCAAGTTCATCAGGCAGAGAAATTGTCATCAAAGGGGATGATGGGAAGGGCAAAACAAGGTGATCTTAAATAGAGAAAATTTTATGGGTGGAGTTAGTGAGGCATTATTAAAAGAATATCCATTATTTGGCAGCTTCCCATATGCATTACTTAATTTAATCACCAAAAACCTCATGGAGTTGTCATTTTTCTAGCAGTAAAACTCTAATTTGAAACCTGACACTCGGCTCAGAAATCTATGCTTCTGTAACTACATAGAGCCCAACTGACTAATATTTCCATACAGCCAGTAGTTGTGAACTATTTTAAGTATTTGATAGAGAATTTTTACTCTACACTGGATTCTAAGTTTTCATTAGAGAGTTTGGGCATGAGATCAGATTAAAGCAAGGTTATAATACAACACTAACTTAATTTCTTCTTGACTTATTTTTACAATACTTTTCTTAAAATACTGTCAGATTGCCACATATGGTGAATAATAATAGTAATAGTAGTAGCAATAAAAATTCAAATATTTTTATTTGACTTAATTTTTATCTGAATAAAATTTTTTAATCTGAATTAATAAATATATTGCTTTGAAGTACTGTCTCTTGAAAGCTTGCTTTAGGCTCCCTTTGTCTCAGAATATTTAAATTCTTCAGTCTTCTAATCCATTCATCTACTGATGGGCATTTCTTTTTCTTTAAATTATTGATAGCAATAAAAATAAAATTTTATAATTGTTATTATTATTTTATGTATTTACTCATATTCTGACTTCTTAGTTTTTAGTATGATTGTAGATCAGATGAATGCTTTGTATTTTTATACATTACAATTTTCTAAATTTATTAATAAGGTGCAGGTATAGCGTACATGTTACTTATCCATTCACTCTGCTATTTATTAATGTATTCAGCAAGGAATAATTCATAAGGAAGAGGTGGGAGACACCTCTTGACTGTGTAGGGCAAGGATGGGATGTACTGAGCCTAATGCTATTAGAATACAAAGGTCATAATGACCTAAGAGACTGGGGCTTCTTACTCTGTTTGATAAGGGTTAGAGGTGCAATCAAAACAGGTCTACTTAGCTCAAAACTGATAGTGATGGAGAAGCTAAAAGTATTGGGGATAAGGAGTAGGTTTTAGAAACGAGGGACAAGCTCCTGATTTCATAGACGTCCCAGTTCTCCTAGGCATCAATTAAGTTGTATACCTCTTCCTCTTTGGCAAACTGGTCAGCAAGCCAGAACCATTCATATGTTAGGTTTTTAAAAGTTATTATTATAACATTAGTGGAGTTCTCTTTACAGGAAATAAAACTTACAAATTGTGCAGTGTTGGACAAATTACTCTAACTTTCTAGACTTTAAGACTTATTTTATAGCTATAGGAATTAGGACAGTGTAGTATGGGTAAAAAAAATTTACAAGTAGATCTAGGTAACAGAATATATAGTTCAGAAATTGGCCCACATAAATATAGTGCACTGATCTTAGACAAAAGAACAAAGACAACACAATAGAGCAAAACTAAACTCTTTAACAAATGGTGCTGAAATAATTGGACATTTACATGCAAATCTGGACCCAGTCCTATACCCTTAACAGGATTTAACTCAAATTGGATATCATAGCCTAGCTGGTGTGGTACAGTGGTTGAATGTCCGCCTATGAGCCAAGTGGTTGCTGGTTTGATTCCCGGTCAGGGCATAAACCTGGGTTGTGGGCTTGATCCCCAGTGGAAACAGCCTACTGATGATGTTTCTCACTCATTGATGTTTCTACCTCCCTATTTCTCTCCCTTCCTCTCTCTCTAGAAATCAATAAAGAAAAAAATTTAATAGCTATCATAGACCACCATGTAAATGAAAATCATAAAATGCCTAGGAGATAATGAAGAAGGAAATCTACATGACCTTGGGTATGGTGATCACATTTTAGATACAACATTAATGACAGAACCCATTAAAAAAGAATTGATAAGCTGAACTTTTAAAAGATGAAAAATTTCTGCCGTGCCAAAGACAATGAGAAGATAATCCATAGACTGGGAGAAAATATTTGTGAAAGACTCACTGGCTAAAAGCCTTTTTCTCAAAATATACAATGGACTCTTGAAACTCAATAATTAGGAAATTTAAAAAGAAAATTAAAAAAATGAGACAAAAATCTTAAAGGACACCTCACAAAATTAAAAACAAAAATGTGAAAATATGATCTGCATCATATGTCATCAATAAAATGTAAATTAAAACACATATTTATTATAATGGCCAAAAATTTAGAAATTTACAACTCCAAATGCTGGCAAGGATGTGCAGCCACAGGAACTTGCACACATTGCTAGTGAATAAGCAAAATGGTATATACATTTTAGAAAACATTTGGTACTTTATAGCAAAGCTAAACATAATCCTACTCCTTGGTATTTACCCATAAGAGCTGAAATCTTATTTCTATGCAAAAACCTGACATGTATGTTTTTAGCATCTTTATTCATAATTATCAATTTTGGTAGAAAGGCTATGTACAATGTTTTTTTTTCTCTGCAAATATGATACATTCAGACAATGGAATATCACTCAGAAATAAAAACAAAAGAGCTATCAAGGCATGAACAAAAATGGAAAAGTCTTATATGCATATTACTAAGTGAAAGAAGCCAATCTGAAAAGGCTATGTACCATTTAATTCCAACTATATGACATTATGGAGAAGCCAAAACTGTGGAGTGGGTGTGGTTGTGGGAGTGGAGGAAATGGATAGACCGAGTAGAGAGAATTTTTGTGGGAGTGAAATATTTTGTATACTATAAAGATGAATGCCTGTCATTACATATTTATCCAAACCCACAGAATGTACACCAAGAATGAACTCTGAGGTAAAACATAAACTTTGGATTATTATGATGTGTCAAAGTAGGCTCATCCTTGTCGCGGGGAAGGGAGTACCATGAGTAATGTTGACAATGGAAGAGGCCATGCATGTGTGGGAGTGGGAGTATATGGGAAGTTTTAATATTTCCTTTTCAATCTTATTCTAAATATTAAAAGGTTCTGGAAAGAATAAAGTAAAAATGTTTTTCAAACATGAAATTTTTATAATTACTTCTTTTAAAGAAAGATGCATAGATTGCTTCTCTAAGTGCACATTAGTCATCTTTGCCTTATGAAAATGGTGAAAATTTCTTGAGGTTGTATCATTAAGATAAGAGTACATAATTCTTTAGGTACAAATTTGTTTTAATCTTCTTCACACTGTAACTGGATGGGAGCTAAAAAGTCTGATGATTTAGGATCTGGGAATTCCTCCCAAAGTGACCTGGTGATATATAAACTAGTAAATTTCTATATTAAAATTTAAGAATATCGTATTTAAATTTTTTTAGTAAATCTCAATTAATGATTGCCATGGCAGTCATAGAGGTTAATATTTCTCTTACATAATTAAGATTTTTTTCTTGTTTATTTGGAAGAATACCTTTGGTCTCACTAAAATTTGAAGATTGTGATTAGTGGAAAGAGTAATAACAAACTATCAAATCCGTGATGATCTGCAAACATGGTAGTGCCATACTGTGGGAACATGAAATGTAGGCAGCCAAATTGTAGCAAAGGCCATAAAGAATTTTTTGTAAGGAATGGCCAGTTATGTGAACCCCGGGGATAAATTAAATGTCAGGAGACTTATACCACCTGCAAGCATTTTCATGTGCTGAACCATGGTAGTGCCAGTGGTGACTCGGAGGAATTGTTAATGATCAATTAAGAAAGACATATGTGGTTTGGATATCTGCATTAGAATGCATAGAGTGATTTCCAAAACACTTCTTTAAAAGTTGTTCTAAAGAGATATAAAGCAATTATATTTTTACAGGATGATGAGAACAGCTATGGAAAGGCAACTTTTTTGTTGGCCAACTTTTACACAATCAATCAGATTGATTGTGTGACAGTCAAATCAGTCTTCGCACTGAGTAAAAACATGAATCATCCCTGCTACAATCCAATGTTTGGGTTAAACAGGCATGAACTATGTTTCTATGCCTGAAACAAATGGATGAAGGAACAGCAGTGAAGTCAATACATTTCATTGGCCTGATCATCGATCTGCTTAAATCCTTGTAACATCCAAACTGAGGAACTGAAAATCAGTCATTGGGACAGCCAATCACAGACTTCCAGTAATTAAGCCACAATGCTGTTGCATTTATGAGACTACAAAATTAAGTAGATTTTGAAAGAGGTTTTTTTTTCTCTATTTTAAGTAATTACTAAAAGTTATTTCCTACTGTCAATGACCTGTCTTTCAAATCTTGTAACTATCTCTAAACCTAATCTATAATAATAAAAGCAAAATATGCTAATTAGACTGGATGTCCTTCCGGAAGACCTTCTGGATGAAGCCTGGGGCTGCAAGGGAAGCCCGGGTCCCGGGTGCCAGAGGGGAAGGAAGGCCTACTCTTGCACGAATTTCATGCATCGGGCCTCTCGTATTAAAATATAATGATCAATGAGTAAAACACTATACTACCTAAAAGTAGAAGGAAGGCCCTGTATTGGAAAAGATGGTGTAGCTAATTATAGTCCTCTGAAGTGCTGTGATGTCTCTTTGTTGCTAAACAAAGCAGGTTTGAAAACCTATAAAAATCATATATTTACTTTATTTCCACTTATTTAATGTTTTTCCCTTCAGCACTTAGAAGTTTTTAAAAATATAATTTCTACCCTTAACATTTTTTACTCACTGTTTTCTTACGTGTTCCTAATGTATCTCTCTTCTTAAAACTTTAAAACATCTATCAGTTTCACAAACATATTTTGTCTTTATGGTAGATTAGGATGAAGATTAAAGGGCTTGAAGAAGATAATCCTCTTTCAGAACATACATTATTGTTTCCTAACAAAATGATTTCTTATGCTTAGTACAACAGGTGATTTTTTTTATGTACAGATATATGTGAGCTTACTAGTGTTTCAAAGTTATTCTTTAATAGCAAATAAATTCTTATTTTGCATGATCACAATCTCATTACACTTCAAACTTCACAAGTTTTGAAGACAACGAATGAAAATTATGTATATTCCCAAGATAGAATGGCAGCAATAACAATAGGTGAAGACCACCAATGAACCTACTGAATTAAATTTATTCATTTATTCAACAAGTGCTACTGAATAACCACAATATTTCTATACTATGGCCCAGAGGTAGAGAAGAAAATAAAACAAAAAAACAAATGAAGTCCTTGCCTTAGTAGTGTTAAAATTTTGTGGAATAGACAATGAATAAACAATCTATACTAATAAAAGGGTAATATGCTAATTAAAGGGTCTACCAGAAATCTGCATGTCTGACTTCCTAACGAAGCCACGATCAGGCCAGCAGGTGAACAGTTAGGAGGCAGCCAGACTGGGGGTGACCAGGCTTGCAGGGGGACAATTAGGAGGTGACAAGGCTGGCAGGGGACCAGTTAGGAGCAATCAGGCTGGCAAACAGAGACAGGTAGAGGTGATCAGACAGGCAGGTAGAGTGGTTAGGGGTGAACAGGCAGGCTGGCAGGGAGCAGTTAGGGAGCCACCAGACCAGTGGGGAGGGGGGCAGTTAGGAGGTGACTAGGCTGGCAGAGGGGCAGTTAGGGAATGACCAGGACAGCAAGCAGAGGCAGTTACGGGTGATCAGGCAGGCAGGCAGAGTGGTTAGGGGCAATCAGGCAGGCAGGCAGGAGAGTGGTTAAGAGCCAGCAGTCCCAGATTGTGAGAGGGATGTCTGACTGCTGGTTTAGGCCTGATCCCACACCGGGAATCAGACATCCCCCTAGGGGCCCTGGATTGGAGAGGGTGCAGGCCAGGCTGATCGATTCCCCACCCCCGCAAGCACAAATTTCATGTACTGGGCCTCTAGTTAAATAATAACATGTATAATATATCAGATAGAAAAAAAAAAAACTAAGAAGGAAGGTGAACATATTACAGATTAGAGAATAAGTAGTATTCTATTTAAAATAGTGTTATCAGAAAAAATTCCTCTGATGCAGTGAGGAATGAATGAGGTGAGGAAGAGACATCAAAAGCATCCCACACAGAGTTCATTAGGGCTTTCAGTCAGAAAAGTGCTTGTCATGTTCAAGGGGCAGGAAGCACATGAGTGTGACTGAAGCAAAGTGAACAAAATAGTCATATTCGATGATGTTGGAAAGGTAATGAAGAATAGACTACATAAAGCTTTGTAAGACATGGAAAGATGTTATATGCTGATCTAAATGTGCTATGTGTTGATCAGGTAGTACTGCAGTAATTATGGGTAACTATCCACCACCTAATCAGTTGCATGCAAAATTGAGCATGTATGTTCTACTTCCACATTCAAAGGATAGCGACGGTGCAGTTGAGCTCAGTGGACATGGTCCCAAGTGGAGTCTGGGTCCACTATACAGAACACATTGCTCTTCCTCATATTATTACATTTACATTTCCTACGCTGGACTTACCTCTATGCAAATATCAACTACTTATGTGTTTATTTTCCTCTGGATGAAAGCTATCTTGAAACAGAGATAGTACTTGGATTTTTCACTTCAGTGACATTTGTGACTGAGGCAGGGTATGGAGATGAGGAGGTTTTCGAATTAGAACCATTGCGGAGTGGATAGATATACTTTTGACATAGTTCTCTGTAATTCTCCACTCTTCAAATATGCTTATAAACTTTTTGAAAATAAAAAAGACCTTCCTTGTGCTTGCCTTGTGTGAACCTATAACACACACAGAGTTACTAGTAAGTCCCTGCATAATGTCACTGAGCTCTCTGCAGGTGTTCTCCTGTAGAATAGGATTTGGCAACTTTTCTATATAATGCAATATAGGAGTCCGGCTGGTGTTGCTCAGTGGTGAGCATTGACCTACGAACCAGGTCATGGTTCCATTCCAGGTCAGGGCATATGCCCGGGTTGCAGGCTCGATCCCCAGTGGGGAGCGTGCAGGAGGCAGCCAATCAATGATTCTTTCTCATCATTGATGTTTCTAGTACTCTCTCCCTCTCACTTCCTCTCTAAAATCAATAAAAAATATTTTTAAAAAATGCCAGATAGTAAATATTTTATTCTTTTTTTCTTTATTGATTAGGATACTACATATGTGTCCCTATCCCCCCAAGTCCCCCTCATCTCACCCCCACTCATGCCTTCGCCCCCTTGGTGTCTGTGTCCATTGGTTATGCTTATATGCATGCATACAGCCCTTTGGTGTATACCCCTTAGCCCTCAGCAGCATAGTATTCCATTGTGTAGATGTGCCACAGTTTTTAATCCACTCATCTCCTGATGGGCACTTAGGCTGTTTCCAAATCTTAGCTATGGTGAATTGTGCTGCTATGAACATAGGGGTGCATATATCCTTTCTGATTGGTGTTTCTGGTTTCTTGGGATATATTCCTAGAAGTGGATCACTGGGTCACACACTCTGGTGTTGTAGCGTGAAAGCACCCATAGAAAAGACATAAACAGATGGGTGTGGCTATGTATCAATAAAACTCGATTGACAAAAACAGATAAAAGCCAGATTTACTCCATGGATGGGGGTTGTGACCTCTGTCCCAGGGGACACACATGTCACTAGTTTTCAGATTAGTCCTATCTACCCCTGCAGCCTCTTCTCCATCCCCCAAAGGTATCGCATCATGTACATGTATCAAATGAACTCACAGAATTCTGTTTATAGTGTTTTCTCACAGCTTCTTGTTGACATTTGCTTTCTGATGGCTGCTTTATGTCTGCTGCTACATCACCTCTGCTGTGGCCAGAGCCCATATGGAAGGCATCAGTTCCCTGGCTGAGGGTGGTATATCACAACACTCATGTGGCTTGAATCCTCAAATTATCAATGCTGTGCCCCCGTCACCATTTATCCCTTCTATGTCCTCTTCTACCTCCACCCACCCGCATCCCTCCTGCAATCACCACACTTCTGTCCATCACCATGAGCTCTCCCTATTTTTATCTTTATTTTTTAAAATTTTGCTCAATCTCTCCATCTCCCAAAGCCCCCCTCCCATCAGAGCAGCCTGCCTTATGCAGTGCTGTTCATAGAACCCTTAACCTATACTGCGTCCTACACACAAAAGGGGAGATTGTCCCTCTGTTCACTGCATTATGTAGCGCTCAGGCCAGTGTTGCTTATGCTACAGTATCTCAAAGATTACATCCAAGGAAATGAGTTCTCAGCTTCTTCTTTTAGCACCTGGTGTAGTAACTAGGCTTGGACAGAGGCAGGGAGGTTAGGCCAATGCCAAGTAATAAACAAAACCTGTCCCTTTATTTCTCTTTAGCCAGTTGTTAGATGTACCCAGAGACTGGGTGATATACCAGGGAGGAAGAACAAAATAGGTGATATTGGTGTTTGCTATGGGAAGATCAACTCATGAATTACGAAAATTATAATAACTTTCAGATCTCTTACCTTAAGGTCAGCCACAACTGGTTGGTCAAACTTTGTACATTAAGCTTCATGTTTATGAGAGCAGAAAGCTGAAGTTGATGGAAGTTTTCACTCTCCAGCAGCCGGTTGTCTCAGCGACAGGGTGAGCATTGTTTGCCGAGCCCTCTAGATTTCCTTTTGAATCAATCCCTCTGCTAAGAATGCTCATGGGGTCAGGTTATATTCCTGGAAAAGGAAAAATCTAGTTTTCTGAGGCAAGCTCAAATCAGGAGAGATATATTGGGAGCCTAACAGTGGCCAAATATCAAGCTGTTTTTCAAACTAACCTTGCACATATTAAGCTGATATTTCATATCCATCTGCTGATTCATCATTAATATATTGCAAGTGGTTCTGAACTTAAATGAAGACAACAAACATGTAGCCTATTAGCTTCCTTGAATCCTAATTATTTTATCCAACTGTAATGCCTGATGCAGTTCAAACATGTATAGGAAAGGAAAGGAAAAAATGTTAAGGATGTACTTCATTATTTTCTTTTACATTATTTATATTGTTTATTAAAAATGAGTCAGAAGCTTTTGCATTCATTATAGAGTAACATAAGATATAAATGCAGAAGATATGCTGCATATTTTTATTGCATTTACAAAAGGATTTTCTTTGTCCCAGTTGATTTAAAAGATTGCACTGCCTTAGGTCCAATCCAGCTAGAAATCCCCCAACTGGTGAAGTTGACATGGGAGCAATATAATATGTTTTCATTTTCTTAAATGTAACATGGAGAAACAAATGAGATTTAAAATAATGAGGCATTAATTCTTAATTTTTTTTTAACTAGCAGAGTCCATTACATTATGAAGGTAACAAAGTATTTTAGGAATAAAGACAGTTGTCACTATGGGTGCAAAAAAAAAGGAAACAAAGTGACTACTTGCAATAGTGAGATTTCATTTCCAGTATTATGTTAAACTAGAGGCCTGATGCACAAAATTTGTGCAAGGAGCTCAGCCCCTGCCATCATGGCTTCATCTGGAAGGAAGTCCATTCTAATTAGCATATCTTGCTTTTATTATTATAGATAATTTTACTCTCTTTGCCACTTTTTATGTGGAGTATTTTTAGTGTTGTTTTTCTCTTTGCCTTATTCCCAATTTTTGATTTGATCCGCTCTACCTGAAACGTGGCATGGCAGAACTAGTAGCATAATTGCATGCCAAGGTCAAACTCATAGAAACTAAGTTTGTGGAAGCAAATGTGTTGTGGCTAGATTTCAGGTGACACCTACTGCTAGGTTTGCATTATTAATGATGCTCTTCAAATTAAATTTTGCAGTCAAGTATTCTGTTTCATGAAAGTTTTCTCCTGGCAAAGAATTTCTTTACTTGATTTTAATGAAATATTCATTTCATGAAATACATTTCTATTTATTATTCTGGTTGGGAAAAATACGTATGCCTGACAATGATCTGTATTTGTAATTAATATATTGTTAATTGCTATTAGATTTCCAAATATTTACCAAGAATATTATCAACACTTCATAACATTAGAAGAAAATACATTTATGTTTTATTCAGATATCATTAACCTTTGAAAGTAAAAAAAAAAAATCGAAGGGCTCCCATTACTTCAAAACTATTGTTCTGAAATTTAACAATGTGGACATTTGAAAGTATATAAAATTGGTCTTTGTTGGGGTACTCATGTAGACACACTTCTTGCTAGTAGATCTTTTGTGTAATTCTGTGACATACACTTGTTTACTTGTCATTTGATTTGATTTCTTCCTACACTTAATGTCTAATGAGGTCAGAAAAATTCCTAGGTCATAAGTCCTTTGTGAAGGAAAGTAAAGACACCATGTCAAATTGGATATATTTGGAATGAGTGTACTTCCTTTTGATTATAAAAACAGAAAGTTAGAGCACAATTACAGCTTCCATGTAGTTCCAGACAGATGTCTATCATTAAACTGAATACATATAACTATGGGTTTGAAAATGAATTCGTGTTGACACACCATGTCATTAACAAAGCAAGTTAGGGAGCAGAGGTTATGTCATTATTACATAAGTATCCATGCAAATGAGATTCTCTGTTCTTTTCAGAGGTCAGATTCATTTTATTTTCTATACTAAGGTCTTTATTGCTATCAATGTATTGTACTGGCAAAGCAGCCTATATAGAAATAAATTTAGCAGGATGCTAAAATTTAAGTTAAACAATATCGATCTCTAAATCCAGTGTTGCTGATTATTAATTATATGACTCAACGAATGATTAGAGCAACTAAAATAAAAATACTACGTTTGAAGCCAGATTACAAGTTCTTTTATTTCTAGCATAATAACAAGTTAAACTAACATAACACTTATCTCACAAAATTATTCTGAATATTACTAAATATATACTTTTTAAAATTCAGTGGTGTATGCATACATTAATTTTATAGTAAATCAACAATCATGTATGTGCCACTTATTTTTACTTATATTTATCTATTCAACATTTGATTATATGATTATAAATTTGTTTGAACAGTGTTGCATCAACAAGTACAATTAGAGGGTATCCCTCAGCCCAGCCTGCACTGTCTCCAATCTGGGACCCCTTGGCGGATGTCTGACTGCCGGTTTAGGCCCGATCCCACAGGCAGTCGTACATCCCTCTCATAATCCAGGACTGCTGGCTCCCAACCACTGGCCTGCCTGCCTGCCTGATTGCCCCTAACTGCTTCTGCCTGCCAACCTGCAGGCCATCTTGTGGCAGTGGGTGCTGCCATCTTTGATGTCAGGGCAGTCAATTAGCATATTACCTCCTTATTGGCTGTGGGTGCTGCCATCTTTGAGGGTGTAGCAGTCAGTTAGTATATTCCCTCCTTATTGGCTGTAGGTGCTGCCATCTTTGCGAATGTGTGAGGCTCAATTAGCATGTTCCCTCTTTATTAGATAGGATGGGAACAGAAAATACTAGGAAACTCGACATTGATGCTTGCCTGACTGGGCTGCTAGTCCCAAATACAGGGGAAGTTTGTGAGAACTGAGCCATATGCTAACCCCAGACACTCTTCACATGGTATTTCTCTCTGCACATTATGGAACTCATAGAGAGGCAGCTACAGGACTGATAACAGTCACATTTGAGAAATGTATCAAAGACACACACACATGCACACATACACAAAACCAAACCAAAAATTACAGAACCCAGCACCAGCAACCCTCCTGCTTTTAATTATATTTTTATTTTAACTCATCTTTGTTAGCTCATATCAAATTCCTTCCCAGAATATAACATTGGAAATTAAGTGTACCAAATATTTTCAAGATAACCCTTTGCATTAGTAAAAAAGATATCAACTATTCTTTTAAGTTTAGTACATATATTTTTTTAAAAGTATAGAATATTTTCACTTCCTTTCAGTAATATATTTTGCAATTAGTTCTTTCAACTTTATAACAGCTTTGAAAATTTTCCATAAAATTTTAGATGAAACAAAACAAGAAGTCTTTGCACTGATTTTTCAAGATTGGTCTCACATAAAGTTTGTGGTTGATTGGCATGAATATCTCTGCTACTGCAAGGTAAATTTTTAAAAAATACTTTTTTAGCTATTAAATATATATATATATATGCATATATATATATGTATATATATATATGATGTTATATACATTAATTTTAGAAATTTATCCCCTTCCCTTCACCACCAATTTAAATATAGTCTTCCTTATTCTGTTAATGTTTAACTTTCTTATTCACTTGTTTTTCCTGCTACAAATTCAATTGTGTGTATACTACCCAATGAATTTTTATTTTAAAGTTAAATTGTTCTTCATTTTAATACTATAACATTGCCAGGAGTAAAAACAAAAAAATATAGCTTGTTATATAGCATAGCAGGGGATATTAATAAAATTAGGACTAAATTAATCTAATGATTAAGATATTTTAACTACTTTGAATTCCCATAAATACTGTACTCTGCCTTGAATTTAGGTAGTAAGCTCTGAGTAGAAAAAAGACTTTTATTATCTTTAATTTTAGACTACTTATTTTCAAGTTAACATAAGGAGCTCAGGATAATTCCCTAAGTGTGGTTTAGGAGTGAGATTTTGGGAAGAGTCAAGTTGATGTTTGAATGAAGAACCCGTTCAGGCATTAAATAAAAAACAATTCAAATGGGAATTGGAAAGCAGTGAGTTTCAAGGAGGGATTTCGTGTTTTGTTTCATCTGGTTGTAAAAGCATGATTCAGTGGAAAAGACTCTTCAAGGACTTTGGAGGATCCAGTACTTCTGAAGTTCCCTAAATTATACAACGAGAAGTTCATTTGGAATAAAATATGTTATCAGAACCACTTACATGCCCTAAGGATTCTGTTCTCATCAAAAAGTGCTTTAGGGACTCCAGAGGTTTTAATCTCTCCAACAAAAATTCCACAGAGGACCCAGGGTGCCGCTGGCTTGAAATATACTTGGCAAAATGTTTACCACTCATCCTGACGTCTGCTAGGAGTTTTCCGAATATCAGACTAAATTCCCCACCAGGGAAAGGTGTTTACTGAATTACAAAATCTGTGCTTTATTATAAAGTCTTTTATTACGAACTATACAAAAATATTTGGAATGTGTATTATGGAACATATTGTGGGTGATGAGCCACTTCGCTGATAACAGAGAACACTCCCTCTCATTATTTTGGCATCAGATTATGACGACCCATGTCTTTGTATTCATACTAACATATATAGAGTGTTTATTGCCTATATAACATATATATGCAAATGTACATCTATTAAAAAATACTCAACAGCTTATGCATCTTTCAAGAATAGTAATAAGGTAAATTGTAAAAGAGAAAATTGAATAGTATTAACCTAGCTAATAGTGGTCTTTTCCCTTAGATAGAGCATTACCGAGCAATTATTAAGTATTTAAGTAGGCACTGGATTTTCTATATTACTGGGTAAATGCATTTGATGGTATAGTTATGATAAGCTAAATTTAATTGTAAAAGGTAAGTATACTGTAAATATAATATGCATCAATACTAT
>NW_006287829.1:503836-511816 GCF_000327345.1 Myotis davidii
AAATCGTCTTATACGCCGGCAAATACGGTATATGCTTCAATTGCCTTTCAGACAAGAAAAATTCATTTATAAACCTTTTTGGTCTAATTCATGATGGCTGTTTCTGAATTAATTATAGTAAGATGAGTTCTTAGTAGAGTCAACTATGGATTGGCGCCATTGAAATAATTATTTTTCATACGTTTACTAATAACTTTAGCAAATGAACCAGACATGCCAGCGTAATGTGTTTGACCTGTTCCACATGTCTTTAACTTACAGTGAGCCCAATGCACATGTTTTAGAATCAAGATTTCTATATCTATTATTAAGACCAGAGCCTAGGATTTATCTGTGCCTTGTTTATTTGCCAACGTCTTTCAAGCCAGTAGAAAAACCTCAAACAGGCAATTTTCATGTCTTTACAATCACCTTGTTTCCTGTAGCTTCGTTAGTTTTCTAAGGCTGCCGTAACAAAATGTCACTGACTGGATGGCTTAAAAAACAGAAGTCTATTTTTCACAGTTCTGGAGTTTGAATGTCCCATAGCAACATGTTGTGTCTTTTTGTTTTTGTTTTTGTTTTTTTCCTGAGGCCTCTCTACTTAAATTGTGGACTGCTGTCTTCTCACTGTGACCTTTTCTCTGTGTACACATCCTTGATATCAATCCCTTTTCTTATAAGGACACCAGTCTATTGGCTTGTGGACCCACCCTTATAAACTCATTTAATTATCTCTGATAAGTCACATGGGTTAGGAATTCAACATATGCATTGGGGTTGGGGAGCACATTTCTTTCATAAAACAGTAAATTATGACACTGTCAATATGTTTGGGATGGGGAATACTTTGGAGTATTTCCTAACCATGATTTACTAACTCATCATTGGACACACTGAATGTGAGTTCCAGATTTCTATGGGTTTTTTAAGCATATTAAGTAAACAGGTATTCGTTACATATTTCACAGAAGCGTCCAAGGTTATCGATATAAAAATTCCTGAATATTGATGAAAGCTTTGCACAGATTTTCAAAGTGAAGCATAAACATAAAAATAAAGAACTTGGATTTTGTATGTAAATATACAACTAACAATGGCTCTTATTGGCTAACTGAAGTTCCTTCCCACCACTCACAGTCTTGGAAATCAAAATACTAGAATGGGTCTGGTTTTGTCCTATAATCATACTCAGGTAAATGTGTGTGAAAAAAAAAAAGATTCAATACTCAAAGTCAATGTCATTAAAATGAAAAATGTTTTTATGAGAAAGCCCAGTCCCAAGGTATTTTTCTGTCTCATGACTTGCTCTCTACACACAATAAGATTTCATGAGCCAATTATCTGTGGGTTTTATCTCTTCCTCTTGGGTGTGCCCACAGTGTTTATTACCTTGGCTGTAATGAAACATGGTGTACCTCCTGAGTATGGTAATGCTGCAGAAATCGCTCTTTAGTTTAAATACAGTACTTAAGCACATAGCTAAAAGATGAGTGTGTAATTTAATATATAAAACACTTGGCAAAGCACTGTTTGAAGGAGACAGAAATAAAGTTTCAGTGCATAGGAGGATGAAAAGCATTGCTAGCCATCTTCCCTCCGACTGCATTCCCTGTATCAGCTGCTCAGCCCTAGTGACTCAAACTTCTCACCCATTCAAGTTGTGAAATGTGAAAACCATTAGTCTTATTTAATATCACATAAATTATCTGTTTCCACTCTTAGTATGCCTTAGCTATAATTATATAAAGAACTATATAGTAAAATAACTCATTACCATCTAAAAAGGTA
This sequence comes from Myotis davidii, assembly GCF_000327345.1. Lineage (NCBI taxonomy): Eukaryota > Metazoa > Chordata > Mammalia > Chiroptera > Vespertilionidae > Myotis > Myotis davidii. The sequence continues at coordinate 505,607 of NW_006287829.1, forward strand.
TAGTTCTTAATTTTATTATTTGATTGGTTAGAAAATACTTGGGAGAGAGTCTCAACTTGTACCCACCCATGTAATTTATGTTGTCATACTTATTCCATGCTCTTGAGCAATTCTAGAAGTAATCTAATAATGATGCTCCTTGACATTGTTTTAAATATTTGAAATTATTCACTATTCTCTCTCTTTGGAAACCCATTTTCCTCTTTCATTATTTTCATTAAAAATGTTTCCCGTTCTCTGTTTCTGAATAGACTTTGGAAGCACAGTCATTTTGGCCTTGCTTTGTCTGTTTCTGCACCTATTTTATTAAAGATCTCAATCTGGGTGTTATTAATCATAGTAGGTAAACTGACTGGGGCTTTGCTATACTTTTGGTTAATTCAATACATGCCATCTGTCAAAAAAGCATGAGAGACATACATATTCCTTATGTGTGGTAATAATAATGTATCTTTCTCACATATGAACCAAGCTTCATAAGACAACTTAATGCTAAGGTAATAAGGTAGTTAAGGAATATTGCCTAATCTAGTTTGAAATTATGGCAATAAAATTGGCATATTCTTCCCAACACTTTCATCAAAAAGTTGCCACTTCTTCCTTAAGGCTTAAAATATCTCTTTAATCACTTGTGTGATTTTGGGGGAAAAGAATAAACCTTCATTCTGTACCATACCTCTGTCTCTTTAAAATACAAAATTGAGATCCAGAGATAGAGAAGCATCGATCAGACCTTCAAACCTCAGAGGGAAGGTAGGAGAGGGCGGGGGTGAGGGGGAGAGATCAACCAAAGGACTTGTATGCATGCATATAAACCTAACCAATGGACACAGACACCAGGGGGGTCTATGCCAATAGAGGAGGGGAGGGCTTGGGGGGTTTATGGGGGCTTAAGGACACATATGTAATACCTTAATCAATAAAGAAAAATATATAAAATTGAAGTAATTATTCTATTTGTGATTCAACAGAATAAATTAGAATTTTGTTTATAAGATACCCAAAGACTCTGTTCTTTCTTCTCTCTGAAAAATCAAGGATGTAATTTATGTGCTAAACAACATGATTGATCCTTTCTTACTCCTTTCTTACTGTGGTCTTGTCTGAGTTAATAAATCAGAACACAGCTACCACCTCCAAATGTTCAATTCTGACCCTACAATTAGCTTTCCACTGACTCTGGTTCCTGATTAGCAACACAAACGTCTACTTTAAGCTATCCCATAATCAGTCCGACAATGCAGTGTTATGTGCTGAAATATCCTGGCTGGAAGAACATTTGCTAACCACTGATCTGTCACATCCCCTGGATCGATCTCATAATCTTGTTTAGATAAGAAGATCATCAGCCCTACTTTGCATGACATTGACTCTCATGTGGTATCTGAAATTTTTTTAGAAAAATTAAAAAATTTTAAAGCTTTTTTTCAATGGGACCAGGTCAAATTTTACATGCAAAATCTTTGACAGTTTTTGTTTATTATAAATAAAATTTTCCAAATGTTACACAATTCTGAAGGTGCTACACTAACAGACCATATGCATGAAATTTGTTTCTATTATGAAAAAAAAAAACCACAACAACATAAAAACAGAACTCAAGTAGATTTATACAGGTGAAGCTGATAAAAATATTCTTCTTTGCTTTCTATTGATAAGTTTGTGTTATTAATTTATTCAATTATCTGTAAACTTAAAAACTAGTTTTTCAACTGAGTATATCAATATTTGTATTATTTCTTAATTTAATTTTACCTGTATGCATGTATAAAACATTGACATAATAATAATCATCATATTTGTAAAAGTTTTGGCAATATATATGAAACAGGTGCAAACATTATATATATAAGAATTCAAAGGACCAGTATGTTATTTATAATCAGGGTGAGGGATATCAGGCATATTTTATGAACTACCATTCTGACAATAATAAAAAATATCAGGACTAATAAGTGTCTCAAGTTTAAAGGTTATAAGATCATATGACAGGTAGTTAACATAGTATTAAAAACAATTTAATCTGAGTCCTTATCTGATTATTTTTATAATTTTTTAATATTCTAAGATAATATTCAATATACTTTTTTGGCTAATAGCTTTTTGAATAAGAAAGCAAGGAAATTCAGTGGGAAAAGGAAATTCACTTAGTTGATACTGGATATATATGGAATAACAACGACAGATAAACTTTTATATCTCATACCACATGAGATTCCTTATAAAGTTAAACATACTATATTATCTTAACTGTGAGACAATATCCCTAATGAACGTAGGTGCAAAAATCCTCAATGAAAAAAGAGCAAACTGAATTTGGCAGCACATTAAAAGGTTATTCAACATCGCATGTGAGATGATCATGTGAAATAACCATGTGTGATACAAAGATGGTTCAACAAATTAATCAATGTGATAGATCACATTAACAAAAGAAAAGATGAAAACTTTTAAAATTATTAACTTTGTATTAGTTAACATTCTGTTTCGCTCTCACTGAGAAAAAAAAATCCAAGAGTAGATTAAACAAGGCAAACATTCATTTTTCTCTAAGTAAATCTAGTGAATTCAAGCTTGTCATGATTTCCCATACTATGCAGGAATTCAAGATTCTTTTATCTCCTATTTTTTGTTGTTGTTAATCCTCACCCTAGTGCATTTTTCCATTGATTTTTAGGGTGAGTAGAAGAGAGAGGGAAAGACAGAGAGGAACATTGATGTGAGAGAAACACATCAATTGGTTGCCTCCTGCCTAAGCCCCAACCAAGGCCCGGACTGGGGAGAAACCTGCAACCAAAGTACGTGCCCTTGATCAGAACTGAACCCAGGACCCTTTGGTCCTCAGGCATATACTCTATCTGCTGAGCCAAATGGGCTAGGGCTTCTTTATCTTCTTGATCCCCCATTTTTAAGATGTCTTTGTGGTTCAAGAAGAGAGCTGCTCTTGCTGTGTCCTTTGTCCATCATATTTATTTTCTGTTCCACAGGGAGAAGGAGGAATCAAAGCACACCTGCTCCTTTCAGAGGCCTTTCCAGTAATATACATACAGCTTTCCTCCTTACATATATTTGGCCTGGATTAAATGGCCTGCAAGGGTGGCTTAAAATAGAAGCTTATTCCAGGTCCCCATTAGCTTAGCTAAACATGTGGTATTTATTATAATAATAAAAGAGAATGAATACTAACAACCAACAATCATTGACACCAAAAATGATTAGTGGCCAAGTATTCCTTTTTGTAGGCATTGAAAGGATCCTCCTAAGTCTTGCACAAGAGTAACATAGAAAAGACCTGAGCAAAGTCAGTCATAATCTGGTATGGCCACATAGAAACAAGGGTGACCAGAGCCATTTTCACAGAGAGCACAGCGAGGCCGACCAAGAAGAGCACCATTGTGATGTGACCCCATCACAAACGAGTGGGTACACTTTAAGGAGATTCCCTTCAACAAAGATTAAAACGTACGTCTGCGGCCTCTAGGAAGGTGGTTGCTAGTAAGAGCTTTTCCAGGAGAATCATTAATAGCATTAAGCAAAAGGGGGAAAAATCTGATGGAATAAGTCCAGAGTAGGGGAAAAATTGCATTTAGAACTCTTCCTGTGCACAAAACTGTTCTAGATTCTGGGGTTGTTGTGATGAATACAAAACGCCTGTTCTCATGGAGCATAAATTCTGTTGGGCCATCCTGTGTGAAGGAGAAATGACACCGGGGTCATTTATGTTGGCCATTACTTAATGCACAAGCTTGCACAACATTATCTGGTGGCTGGTCATCCATGTTGTGGGCATTTCCAGTGAGGGGAACTCCTTACCTCTTAGGTAGTTTAAGGGACTTTTTATTTTTTATCTGACTTTAAAAATTACAATTTCCTTTGGTACTAGTCCAAATCTGAGAAAGGTCTTATAATTGTTAAGCAGACACATACTCTAACTTACACCTTACTTTTATACTACAGACTAGAGCTATATATTCTAATTAATCTTTGCTGATACTGTCTATCATATATTTGAAAATATCTTTGACATCACAAATTGTGGGGCCTTGTAGAAACTGTAAATGTCACACTGTCTAGTCAACCCTTTAACGCCATTATTCCTACAGAATGGACAATGTGTTAACTGTTTACTGGCTGAAAAAAGGAAGGAATGATTGAGAATCTTCAAGGGAAAAAAAAAACACCTCTTATGAGGAGCATATTTTTAGTGGCCTTCTCTAATCCATAGGATGTCCCTCATCATTCTTATTTAACGTCTCTCTGCCTATAGTTTCCTCTAGTATTTACTTCTGTCCCCTGGGATAATATAGAACAAATCTACTTTTCGCTTCATCTCCCATGGTGGCAGCTTTTTGAATATTGACAGTCAATTCTCAAGGCCTCTGAGTCTTCACTAAGTTATATATTCTCAGCTCGACAAAATGTTCCTTAGTGCCACAATGAGTCTCTTCAGCATCTTTGTTCTCTACTGAGGACACACTAATGACTGAAGGCCTTTATAAACTGTCATGCCCTGAACTAAACACAAGTATACCCAATACAGTCCAATAAGTGCAGAGCAGTATAGAATAAATAATTGATTCTGCGGTGCTTTAAAGGAATTGATGCATTTCTTCTCTCACTGACATGCATTGGTGTGCTTACCCTCAAAAGGCTGTACATGTACACATACTAATGTCATACTTCTAATCTGTTTTAGGGGCATTCCTTAGTATTAAAATGTCATATACTTTTATTATTTAAATTTATTTTTCTGTCTTTTATTGTTTTTACAATAAAAAATAAGCTAGAAACTTTTACAAATACTCCAATGCTAGTATGATTTAAATAGCATTTTCATATATTTCTGGTATTAATAAACATTTGAGACTTATTAAAAATGAAGGTCATCATGGACATAAAACTAATAATATTAGTTGACCCTGTAGTGAATATTTTGGGATTTTATGCTAAGAAAATACTTCTTAGAGTAGGAAAATCTACAAATTGAAATTTTTGAAACATCCTAAAACTCTGATGATATATATTTTAGATAAGGCCATTATTTTCTCCTTTTTTCTTTTTAATCCTCACCTGAGGATATTTTTCCACTGATTTTTAGAGAGCGTAAAAGAGAGAGAGAAAGACGGAAACATTGATGTGAGAGAAAAACATCTATCTGTTACTTGCCTCCTGCAAGCGCCCTGACCAGGGCCCCAGCTGAGGAGGAGCCTGCAACCAAGGTGTGTGCCCTTGACCAGAATCAAACTGGGCCCTTTTGGTTCGCAGTCCAATGCTCTGTTCACTAAGCCAAACCGGCTACGGCCTTTACTTTCTTTTAAATGCTTGTTTGTGAAGGCTAATTACTAGATAATTATTTAGAGTGGGGAAAATATGAAGCTACAGTACTAAGCATCTAGAAATTCAGGCAGTTGAGTGGAAAGGAGGGGATCTGGTCAGACTCTTTTTTTAGGTGCGAAGGCTCGATGGACTCATTGATGATGAGTCCAATGATGCCTTTATAGGTGAAGCATTACCTTTGTTTAGAACAAATCATACTCCTTTCATGATTCTGGGCTTTGCAAAGCTTTGTAATTGATTATGGTGGTTAATCAGTGTTACCTTCGCCAGCAATGGTATTCTTTTTTGTCTTTTCCAGCGTTAATTTGGTGTAATTGACAAAACCAAAGATATTTAAAGTGTACATTATGATGACTTGATATATGTATACATTGTGCAAGGATAATTTCAAGTTAATTAATATATTCAACACCTTACATATTTAACATATTTTTAGTGAGAATATTTAAGTTCTACTCTCTTAGAAAATCTCAATTATACAATGCAGTGCTATCAACCATAGTCACAATATTATACATTAGATTTCCAGACCTTATTCATCTTACAGCTGAAAGTTCATACCCTTTTTCTATTTGTGTTTGCTTATCCCAACCTCATTCCCTGCCAGCCACTTAGCAACTCTATGTTTCTGTGACTTTGACATTTTAAAATAATCTACATATAAGTGATACTATGCAATATGTATCTTCTCTGGCTTATTTTACTTAGGATGGTTCCCTAAAGTCCCGTTTTGTTGTTCCAAATGGCAGGGTATTCTTCTTTTCATGGTTAAATAATATTCATATACACTCAGATATGTGCATATGAATAATGTATGTTCATGTGTATATATATATATTATATATGTGAAATATAAAATATATAATATACAAA
>NW_006287829.1:514556-524260 GCF_000327345.1 Myotis davidii
TGTGCATATGAATAATGTATGTTCATGTGTATATATATATATTATATATGTGAAATATAAAATATATAATATACAAATATTATTTTATTTACATGTCATATATATAATTCCATTCCATGTGGATGTGACATATATGTAGTTCCTTATGAATTCATCCATTGCTAGCCACTTAGGTTGTATCTATATTCTGGCTATTGGGAATAATGTTGCAGTAAACATGGGAATAGAGAAATCTCTTCAATAACTTGGTTTTATTTTCTTTAGATACATACCCAGAAGTGGGATTGTTGGATCATAGGGTAGATTCTTTTTAATATTTTGAGGAAACCTCATACTGTTTTCCATAGTGACTGTACCAATTTACACTCCCACCAACAAAACACAGCGTTCCCTGTTCTTCACATCTTCACCAGCACTTCTCTCTCATCTTTTTTTTTATTTTTAATCCTCACCTGAAGATATTTTTCCATTGATTTTTAGAGAGGGTAGAAGAAAGAGGGAAAGACAGGGAAAAAAATTGATGTGAGAGAAACACATCCATTGGTTGTCTCCTGTATGAGCCCTGACCAAGGTCAGGGAGGAGCTTACAACCAAGGTACGTGCTCTTGACGGATTCTTTAGTCCACAGGCCAACTGAGCCAAATGGGCTAGGACTCTCTTGTCTTTTTGATGACAGCCATCCCAACAGGTATAAGGTTATATCTAATTATGGGTTTTATATTAACCTTTTAATATGGCAATTCATGCTTTGCTTTCTTCATAGAATATGCCAGTATTTCATAAGCTGAACTCCAGTTTATGAGGCTAAAGTATGTATCTACTTATTAAAGCAACAAAGGTTACATTTAACAAAAGTTTTTTTGCATTCAATGCATATATTTTAATTGAAAGAAAATATATACATCATGGCTATTATATTTGCTTTCATAAAATGATAAATTCCATATCCTTATTAACATAGCTCATTGTTCATTTTCCAAACCCCTGGTTTAAATTCCATAAGTTTCAGAGACAATTTTTATGGTGCTATATAAATAAATTACACTAACAAATCTTCTGTTAGAAATTTGTTGTCTTTTTTGTTCTAACGTATTAATGCCTACCCAGTTCTTTACTAACTTGTTTGAGGAGCAAAATGATATGCTAGTGAAAATAATCCCAGAAGACATGAAGACTAGGAGAGGTCTTTGAAGAAAATATCAGGTTTTGAAAACTGACACTTCTGTAAATACAATAACAAAAGCACCTTCATTTTTTCCTTTCCAAAAAAAAAGAAGAAGAATGTTTTACTTATCTAAAAAGCTACTGGCAATTACTATCCATCCCAATTCATTAAATATCCTGGGTCTCAACCACTGAAAAGTGGCTGAATGTAAAGTGTTCATTTTGTGCGATCAAAAGAAAGCAATATCATAAAATAACTACTAAGCATAGCATGGATTTCTCAAACGTATTTCTCATCTTAAAGAAGTTTGTGGAACGCACAGTTGGTCTATTCAATAAGCATATACTTGTCCACCACCCACAACACATACATATTCACACTCTCCTGAGTGTTCTCACCCAAACACATTATGAAGAAGCCAGAAAACTACTGTTCTCATTTTTATTTGATTTTTGGAAGAGTCATTCCTCCGGGTGTGGGTGTTATACACAGGTTGTGCACCCCCAATGACTATACATACTTTCAGTGTTCAAGTTTTATTGTGTCCTGGGTTTATTTTTTTAATCCACCTTAAATTGTGGGACCATTACTAATGGAAAGCAATTGATTTGTTCAATAAATGTTGTAAGTGTAAACAGATCACAGTAGCAAATGTTGGTATGTATAACTCAGTCTATTATTCTGTAATGCTGATATTAGGAGCTTACTTCTGTGGCCAGAAATTTTTGGGGAAGTATATATACTGTATAATGACTATATTTTTGACAATAAATGATTAAATGAAACAAGTGCTTTGATAACTTTGGCTTTTCAGGGGGTGATGAATTTAGAAGAACCAACCCTACTGTAGAGTGATTTTTAAATACCATTATTGCCAGAGATATGCATGAGTAGGAAGCACCTAGATTACTATAATTGATGAACTTTGTTCAGAAATAGCTCCAAACATAAAATGAGAAAGTTGATGGGTTTACTGTAATTGGGAGCTAGGTGTATTTAAATGATCCAGTGGCAATTAGTCTAATTCTTTTTCATTGTCTCAGCAAGACAGGTAGTCCTTTTATTGGTCATGTTGACTCCAAATTACATACTCTAACCTGAATTCCTGCATGGAACACTACCTAAAGTTTTTATGCCTTCTAATATTGTTGCGCTCATGACTTCCTCTAATGCTAGTGTCACAAAATGAATTGTATAACTCTGTTACACAATTAACAGAAACTTTCTGTTACCAATGACCATTGGAGTCTTTCTGGATGCACCTATAGTGTGTTTTTTCTAGGCTTTCTATTTCCACACTCATCCCTTTATCACAACACTAAACTGTGCCTTGATGCCTAATCAACCTTGGTGGTGGTGTTTACCTGCACTGCCATCTGGGTCACCTTGCTCTATAAATACCTCATCCCAGCATCTGAACTCCTCACCACCTCACTCTATTCCCTCAACTGGCTCTGATCACACTCTAATGGATAACTATCCTTCCAGGGTCCATTTTTCATTTTTAAATCAGCTACAAGAGGAGGAATAAGAAATAAAAGATTCATAGCTGTGAATATGGCAGATGCTAGAATGAGTAGGTGCTTCTAGTTGTTACATTGTCAGTACAGAAGTATTATTTACAATTTCTCCATTTTTTGAAGAATGTGATGAGTGGTAAGTGTTTGCGCTGAGGTATGTTTATAATATTAACTAGTAAAATGTTTTAAAATTTGGTAATAAGAGATAACAGTAAGAATATGAGTGATTTAGTAATATGTTTCTTTTGCCCAACTCCATATCCAAACTAATATTGTGGCATCTATAATAATAAAAGGGTAATATGCTAATTAGACCAGACATCCTTCTGGACATCATTCCGACGTCCTTCTGGACAAAGCTAGGACCAGAGCGAAGCCTGGGTCCTGGATGCCTGCTGGCAGCCAGAGAAAAGCCTGAGTCCTGGGTGCCAAAGGGAAGCCAGTGCTGGCAGCTGGGGGAAGGAAGGCCTACTCTTGCACAAATTTTCATGCATCGGGCCTCTAGTCAGAATATATTGTTAAAATGATAAAAGCATTGCACCCTTCAAACTTGTGATGAAGTCAATAAACATGTTAACAGAATTTGTGAGCCATAAGTGCTCACAATAACATATTTGAAAAAGATTACATAGTCAATTTCAAAGTAATCAATATAATCCTCTATTGATTAGAAAAACAATATTTACTAGTAAAACTTAAGCTAATTTTGGAGGAAAATCAATAAACCAATTTATATTTAATTTCACAAATAAAAAGAATTGACAAGAATGGGTGTAAGCTCATCTCTATGACCTCACTACATGACAACATTTTTATCTAGAAATGAATATGTGATTCCCTGCCATTCATACATGCTTCCCATAAGTCTCTATATTTCCTAGAACGTACATTAGAGCTCTCAAGTATGCCAACAGTGACCTTTCAGCATTTTAAATTTTGATCCAGCTTTACTTTTGCAATTTTCTGGGGAAATAATTTGTCCCAAATAATTATTTCAATGTTATTCTGGAATAATATGAGAAAGTCTAAATTAAAATGAAGAGAAGAAAACAATGATGGAATTGTCTAGTATCTCTTGCCAATCCTCAGCTAGTAGAAAATGCATTGAAAAATGATCCAGGAAGACACATGGTCAGCATATAAAGAAAAATATTGTCAGAGGGGAGGGAGATAGAGGGCTTGGTGAAAAAGGTGAAGGGATTGAGAAGTATAAATTGGTAGTTACAGAACGATCACAGAGTTGTAGATTACAGCACAAGGAATCTATACTAATAAAAGGGTAATATGCTAATTAGACAGGGTCAACCAGACATCTTCTGGATGTCCAACTTCCTTCCAGACAAAGCCACAGTGGCGGGGGCCAAGGCAGAAGCAGTTAGGTGTGATCAGGCCTGCAGGGGAGCAAGCAGTTAGAAGTGAGATCAGGCTGGTGTGGGGGAGCAAGCAGTTAGGGGGCAATCAGGCTGGCAGGGGAAGGCAGCTGGGAGTGATCAGGCCAGCAGGGGATGAGGCCGGCAGGGGAGCAGTTAGGGAGCAATCAGGCAGGCAGGCAGAGACTGTTAGGGGTGATTGGGCAGGCAGGCAAGCAGTTAGGAGTCAGCAGTCCCGGATTGTGAGAGGGATGTCCAAGGGGTCCCAGACTGAAGAGGGTGTAGGCTGGGCTGAGGGACACTATCCTTTCCCCACTCCCCATGCACAAATTTCATGCACCAGGCCTCTAGTATAATAAATAAAATTGTGGTAACTATGTCTGGGGCTAGGTGGGTACTTGAAGCAGCAGAGAGATCACTCTGTAAAGTACATGATGTCATAGCCACTTTGCTGAAACTAATACAGATTAATATTGAATGTAAACTATAATTGAAACATAAAAATAATAAATTTTAAAAATACATTCCCCCGATTTAGACTGAATATTTGTGTCCTCCAAAAATATGTAGGTTGAAACTTAACCCGCATATAATGGTATTGGGGATTGGGGCCACTGGGAAGTAAGTAATTAGGTTTAGATGAGGTTATGAGGGTTATGAGATGAACAGATTGAAGCTCTCTTCTTCTCTGTTATGTGATAACATAGCAAGTAAACATTCATTTGCAAATCAGGAAGAGGGTTCACACACAACATTGAATCTGTCAGCATCTTAATCTCAGACTTCCCAGCTTCTAGAACTGTAAAAAAATAAATATCTGATATTTAATCCACCCAGTCGATGGTATAGCAGTACCAGTTGACTAACACACTCCCCATCTGGTACATAAAAGTGTACTATTATGATTACTTACCCTAAATTTTAGAATGGGTTGTGATACAGTAGTAATTAATTGATACAGTACTGAAATAATAAACAATGGAGGGTATTTTTTTGATAAGAAGAAGATAATTATTCATATGCCTGGATCTTAAGTTTGAAATTTTATGAGACATAAAAATGATTATGTCTTGTGAATAGTTAGGTATAAGTTCTGTAGGTTGGTAGAAAGGTATGTGGTTGAAATAAACATTTGAGAGATATCTGTATGTAGAAACTAAATGAAACCCAGGGAGGAGAATGCAATTTCTTAGGGATAAAATGTACCATGAGAAGGGAATCATGAAAATAAAAATCCAGAGCAACTTAGAAACTATGCTGTATTCCCTGGGAGGTCAATATACTTTAGAAAGCAGACTTACCTAAAGGAACTGTGTTTCCATGGAAATATTCATATACCTCAAATCTTTATTAAAATGAAGAAAGAAAACGAGAGACCCAATAGAATATTCTTCAGCAAAAGTCTTATCGATGTCAAATGTGTAATATACTTTTCAGCTAATGCTAATGTTGCTAATTTCTGCTCTCAAAAATAATAAAACATTGTGAAAAAATGTAATTGCAAATTTTCAAGGGAAGAAAATCAACAGCTTTTATTTTAGCTTTGAATATTTTTTAATTTCTCTCTGATTCTCTTGACCTCTTTTAGCAATCAAATTCACTTGCCGATGATTAATTTAATCAAAAGAAAACCACGATCTCTGCTTTAATATTTGTTAAGCACACTTTCACTCTGCTTCTGTGTAAGCTGGAAACCTTAAAGGTGACTCTTTTGCTGAAATTTACCTTTAAAAATTAAAAACAAATCTATTAAATGTGGTTTTGCACAGCAAAAAATAATGAAGCTTTTTTAGTTAAAGTCTTAAATATTCTTAATAACAGAAGTCTCAAAAATATGTGTTATGGAAAGGTAGAATATAACCAAAGTGTATGTATTTCATTTATTTATGTAGAAATTTAAGATTTATAGAAAATAGGCTATATAGTTGAGTAAATTATTATTTATATATATAAAAGGCTAATATGCAAAGTGTTACCTCGGGAGTTTGACTGGTAGACCTGGAATTCGATCGCTTGATATGACATGTGCTGACCACCAGTGGGTGGTGCAGAACGAAGGAAGGCTACAGCTCACAGCTGGAAGGAAGGCCCAGGCTGGCAGCTGGAAGGCCCCAATTTGTCCCTGATCACCGGCCACACCTAGGGGCCCTACCCATGCACGAATTTCATGCACTAGGCCTCTAGTCTTTATATAACTTTAATAGGGCTACAATAATATGGAATCCACCTTAAATACAAAAGAGAGTAAATATAAAGCAAACAATTTTGTGTCAATTACATAAAAGTAAAATGCCAAAAACCAGGAATATTATAAAATTATTTTTAGAATGATATGAGGTATAAATAAAAAGTAATAATTAAATAAGTTAATCGATTCAAAATAATAGTTCTATTGAGTAGTTCTTGTTGCCAAGACACAGAGCATTAGCTAAGAGCCTAAAGATTTATTTTCTTCCTAACTCTTCTCTGAGGCACATAGTTTTCTTTGGCATAATTTCTGTATATCCAAATTTTAAATTTGGTTAGAATTTAACTCTGCCAAGATTATGAAAAACAACAGGCTTTACCTGAATTTCAATCAATTGTACTCTCTCATGCCTGGCAATATTTCTGGCATTATTTCTGAAAGCCCTGCTTTTCCTAAATCTACTTATCAGAGCCCCACTCATTCTTCAATGTTCAACTCCAATGATCCCTCCTTTGTGAAATTTTGATTAATTATATTATACTAGAGGCCTGATGCACGACATTTATGCATGGGGGAGGGGGCACCCATCAGCCCAGCCTGTGCCCTTTTGCAGTCTGAGAGCCCTTGGAGAATGTCCGACGAAATCCTTAGCGCTGCCAGGAGGCAGGCCACTGCACTTGCCAGCCATCAGCCCCACCTGTGGCTGAAAGGCGCTTCCCCTATGGGAGCTCACTGACCACTAGGGGCAGCTCCTGCATTGAGCATCTGCCCCCTGGTGGTCAGTGCACATCATAGTGACTGGTTGTTCCACCATTCGGTCAATTTGCATATTACCTTTGTATCATATAGGATTAAACTTTGTTTATTCACCAAAGACTGATAGGGAGACTACTTTGGATAAATGATTGGACACATTTCTTGATGTAAAGTTGAACTGAACTCTAGAAATAACACTCTCATATCATGGCCCTGCTATAATAAAGTTACACACAGCAATTGTGTGAGGCACAGATAAGAGAAAAACTAACTTCTAGGTCTTGAGTCAGTTGTTATGATGTATTCACAAAAGAAGTGGCAAACTAATGAACTCATTAAATATGTGTGAGTTTTTTTATGAAATTAAGTTATACATTGTGATTAAGGGTGTTTAAGCTTAGGAAACACATTGTACAAAAATATTGTCTATTAACATTCTCAGAACCATTTTTGATTTATTCTACATTCTCCCCTTTGTTCCAGGGACTGAAAGTGTCAGCCTGCAGACTGAAGTGTTCCAGGTTTGATTCCAGTCAAGGGCACATGCTCTGGTTGGTTGCAGGCTCAATCTTCAGTAGGGGGCATGCAGGGGGTGATCAGCGATTCTCTCTCATCATTGATGTTTTTATCTCTCTCTTCCTCTCCCTTTCTCTCTGAAATTAGTAAAAATGTATTTTTTTTAAAAAAGTATGTTGAATTCTTTCTAGTTCTATCAACTAAACTTTAATTATACTGGCCAAGAGACATATAAAACAGTAGTGTGCTCTTATAGCTGTAAAAAGTTTCTTTTGAAGAAGCCAAAAGCTTTTCATGAATGATGACAATAACCAAATCCTGGATAAAATGTATTGAGTCTAGATGTTGAGAATTTATATGACTTAGAAATAAATGGTCTTCCATTGTAAGCTGAAATTTGTGGGAAACTTCTTAAAAAATTCATTACAATAGGACAGGATTTAGCTAGGCTAAGGGAGATGAGTTTGGAAAGTGAGTTAGTTGTTCACCAGTATTTTACTGATAATCTATATATATAAAAGCCTAAGTAACTATCACATCCTAACAGATGACCAAACAGGCTCCATGGGGTGACCAGGTGGACAGAGGGTTAGTGAGGGATGACCAAATGACTGAGCAGCAGGCTGTGTGGGGCGACCAGACCAGCACAGGGGTTAGTGAGGTACGACTAAATGATGGAGCAGCAAGATGCAAAGATGGCAGCACCTACAGCCAATAAGGAGGGAATATGCTAATTGACTGCCCCACCCTCAAAGATGGCTACTCCCACAGCCACAAGATGGCCAGCAGGGGAGAGCAGTTGTGGGCAATCAGGCCAGCAGGGGAAGGCAGTTGGGGGTGATCGGGCTGGCAGAGGAGGGCAGTTAGTGGCGATCAGGCTGGCAGAGGAGGGCAGTTAGTGGCGATCGGGCCAGCAGGGGAGCAGTTAGGAATCAATCAGGCTGGGAAGGGAGTGATTAAGAGGTGATCAGGCTGGCAGGCAGAAGCGGTTAGGGGCAATCAGGCAGGCAGGCAGGAGAGCGTTTGGGAGCTAACATTCCCAGATTATGAGAGGAATATCTTAGGGGTCCCAGATGGAGACGGTGCAGGCTGGGCTGAGGAACAACGCCCCAATTCCCCACCCCAGTGCACCAATTTTGTGCACCCAGCCTCTAGTAAATTCTATAAGGACCAAGAAAACTTCTTAAGTGCATATCAATATAAAGGCATAATTTGTTTTATTGCACTTCACTTTATTGTGTTTTGCAGACATTCTGGTTTTTACAAATTGAAGGTTTGCCACAGTTGCCCTCTTTTCCAGTCGTCTGAATTATGTTATAAAGATTCCCCTGAAGTGTGAACAATACAGCATTAAAATTATTCATAAGCCTTTTTGTATTAAATCTTAAAATCTTTTTAAACTTTTGAATCATGGGCATTAAAAATTTTTGTTTACTTGTTAAGTTTTGAGAAATAGGAATTATCAAAAATATTTTTCTGTTTGACAGGTAATCAATCTGTGGTGCTCAGATTTTTCCCTCTGATTTTGAATTCTTTCATGAATAGCTGGTACTTGAAGTAGAAGGCTTACATCATATCAGCATCATCCAGTTCTTTCAGATCTCAGTCAGTTCTTTGAATTATTGGAAGGAGTATTTATTTCTCCAATAAACATCTCTCAAAAGAAAGAGAAGAAGAATGTCAAGTCCTCAGTAAAATGACTGAACAGAAGCAGGTGATTATAATCCCTGTGTAGAAATGTTAAACTTGCCACAGAATGAAGACAGGGTTCGACTCCTGCCAACGGAGTCAGAAATGGAAGCTTCCACTGACATAAAGGTGATTTGGATCAAGCGAACAGAACAGGCACCGTATCTAATGCAGTCCCATATATTGTAGACCCTAAATTTTGACACATAGACTGCAATTTGGGGATGCCAGTTCATTAATTGAATAAGATTGAGCTGCTTTTATCACATTATCTATACTAATTATCGCAGTAACACTTGCTGAAACAGATAAAACATAAATTCACAGTCACTTAATATAATATCTTGCTCTCGTAGTGTGTAAAACAGGTGGAGCATGGTCAGTGACTGAATGGCTGTCCTGAAAGCAGTGATTACTAGCACCAAGGAACTTCTGTCTGGTGGTTCCTCTATCTCCAGAATGTGGCCCCATGTTCATCAAGCTGCTTTGCAGCAAGACAC
>NW_006287829.1:524284-539845 GCF_000327345.1 Myotis davidii
CAAAGTCCCATTTTGGATAGAAGCCCACATCATTTTGCTAGCTCTCAGAGACAACTGGCTAAAGTTCATCTTAAAAGCAACTAGGCAATTTAGTCCAGCTAAGTACCCCGAAAGAGAGGAACATGGTGAGCAGCTAGTTATTCTGAGCCACAATAATTTCAACTGAATAAAAATGTTGAAAAGGGAGAAAGAAAACTTACTGAACCCACACTCTTGGGAGGGGTATTTTTCCCCATGAAATATTTAGAAATAATTAGTCATATGAATTTATGGATTAATGACATTAGATACATTTAATAGGCTTAAGTAAAAAGGGCCATTATAATTGAGTAGTGAGAATTTTAGGCAAGCAGCCAGGTAGCCAATCAGTGAATTTAACGTTTAACATTGTGTGTTTGGAAAGAAGTGTTCAATGCTGATGAGTAACCTCTGAGGAAATGCTTCTTTGAAGCATTAGCACTTTACATAAAAACATGTATGTGAGGAGGAATGGGGGTAGGAGGAATGGGGACTGTGGGAGTTTGCAGCAGATGTAAAGAAATAGGAAATGGCAGGGGAGGTGGGGGTTAGATCAACCAAAGGACTTGTATGCATGCATATTAGCTTAACCAATGGACACAGACACTGGGGTGGTGGGGGCTTGCCCTCTGGGGTAGGAATGGCGGGGGTGTGAGGTCAATTGGGGAAAAAGGAGACATATGTAAAACTTTAGACAATAAAATAAATAAGGAAATACACTGAGTTCAAAATATTGATCCTAATTTATTTTTGAATGTTTATAAAATATTTTAAAATATGAAATTATATAATTTTTATTTCATGCATATTTATGACTAAAATTTTTGAATTATTTCTCTAATGATAGAGAGAAAGCATTGATTTTGGATTTGAGGGTAAGTATTGTTGCTTCATAACTTTGGCTAATGAAATGTGAGAGTAAACAGTAAAGCTGGAGAAATACATAAAACTGATATTATAGGCAGAATGCTTCCTCCCACCCGTGAGGATGCCTGGAACCTGTGAAAATGTTATGTGTCATGGCGAAAAGAGCTTTGTAGATATAATTAAGGGTACAGACCTTCAAATGGGGAAATTTTCCTGGATTTTCTGGTTGGGCCCAATCTATTCACATGAGCTCTTAAAAGCCAATGATTGTCTCCACTTGGAGTTTAGAAAAAATGTGGCAACAGGAATTCAAATAAATTCACAGACTGACTTCACCCATCTTTGCCACATGGAAAACACTAGAAGGAATTAGGACGCTCTTTATGAACAAAGAGAGTCCTCCTGTTGTCAGCCAGCAAGAAAATGGGGACCATACAAAAAAAAATGCAAGAAACTGAGTTCAGCCAACAAATAAAAGGAGTGTGATATCAAACTCATCCCTAGAGTCTCCATAACATAATGTAGCCCTGCCTGTACCTTGGCTTCTACCTTGTGAAACTGCATAAACACCAAGCTGAGCCACTGTATATCTCGGTTTTTGACTTGCAGAACTCTGATATAATAAATGTATGCTGTTTTCACACACATAGTTTGTAGTACTTTGTTGTGGCAGCAAGAAGAAAGAAGTCAATTATGAAATTTAAAAAAATGTAAGACATAGTGAGGAAGATGGGTCCTATCTCAGTTGTCTAAAAGGACGACTAATGTAAGAGACCACATACAGAAGCCAGAAAATCTTCTCATACGGTTCAGTAAAAATGTTAGGTGGGTATTTATAAAAACATAGTAATATAACTTTAAATACATTTATTTAGAGACAAGAATATAGGTTTATTTTTAATATGGCTTATTATTCTTTAATTGAAAAATGGATATTGTGTAAGGAAGCATGAAAACAACACTAATCTCATTATGCATCTCCACCAGAGCTCTTGGGTGGCAGGTGCATTGTCAATGAACAGTAATATTTTGAAAGGAATCTCTTTTTTTCTGAGCTATAGGTCTCAACATTGTGCTTAATATATTTAGTAAATGCTATCATCTAGGCTTTGCTATTACATCTACAGAGCAGATTTAGTATAATTCTAAGGGGTCTATGATTTTGTAAATGGTAAATGAACATTGGCTTCAACTTCAAGTCACCAGCTGCATTAGCCCCTAACAAGAGAGTCAGCCTGTCTTTTGAAACTTTGAAGCCAGGCTCTGGTTTCCTTCTCTAGCTATGAAAGGCCTAGATGACATCTTCTTCCAATGTAAGGCTGTTTCACCTTCACTGAAATGCTGTTGTTCAGTGTAGCCACCTTCATAATTATCTTAGCCAGATCTTCTGGACACCTTGCTGCAGCTTCTATATTAGCACTTACTCTTTCTTCTTGCACTTTTATGTTATGGAGACAGTTTTTCTTAAACCACATGAACCAACCTCAGAGCTTCACACTTATATTCTGCGGCTTTCTCACCCCTCTCAGTCTTCATAGAATTGACAAGATGTAGGGCCTTCTTCTGGATTATGGTTTGATTTAAAGAACTGTTGTGGCTGGCCATTGTATGGTTATTAATTGGCCTTTGAAATTAATTTTAATATTGTCATGTTTCAGGAAATAGGGAGGCCCAAAGAGTGAAAAAAATGAGGAGATGGACAGTTGGTACAGCAGTCAGGCACGCACATTTATTGTTAACCATCTTATGGGCATAGTTCATGATGTCCCCAAATAATTATATGGCAACACCAAAGGTCATGGATTACAGATTATCATAGCAAATATAATAACAATGAAAATTTCGCAATATTGTGAGAATACCAAAATGTGACAAGAGACATGGAGTGAGCAAATGCTATTGGAAAATAGGCACCCATGGATTTGCTTGACACAAGTTTGCCATAACCTTCAATTTGTAAGAGACCCAATACCTGTCTTTGAAGCTTCATGAAATGGAGAGTAGCCAAACAAGCTATGCCTGTAAATTGTCCTTTCTTGTTTGAGGATTCTGGTACAAGTTGAGACTCTCCCTTTTTCCTGAAAATCATATAGTAACAAAGAACAAGGAAAAAAAAAACTTGTTATGAAACTAGAAGTGATTTCAAATTCCAAATGCCATATTTAAAAAGAAAGAAAGAATGAAGAAATTGAAAACAACAAACAGCTCTTTGTGGAATGAAGCCTAGAAGGTGTCAGAGCTTGTCCTCAGAAATATCTTCAAACAAATACTTCTTGACAGTCACAAGCACAGCCCGAGATACTAAAATTCAAATGCCTTGTGTGGAGCAGTGAGATGGGAACATGCATTGATCCCAGAAGCTTCCTAGTCTCCCTGTTTCTGAACAGCAAAGAGGCATACCTTAGTGAATATTCACCCAATCAAGTCGTAATTCTCAGGAGCCGTCTGTCTCTGAGGCAATAAAGCCAAATGAGACTTCACCTTACAAATACTCTCTAATTGAATATTTCTCTTAGGTGGAGGAAAGTTATGTCCAATTGAACTTACGTACAATTCCTTGTGAGAAAAACTCATATTTCAAAAATAAAGATGAAAACATTCTGCACATGTAAATATGCCATACGTATATAAAAAGTATGAAGTAGGACAAACCAATTGCAAGCAAATAATATGCTTCCGAAAAAATAGGAGATATATGTGAGTAAATGTATGTGTGTGTGTGTGTGTGTGTGTATATATGTAATTTATCAATATACCTATCTATCTAACTATTCATCCCTAATGCAGATAAAATTTTGAACCAAAATATCTGTGAGCTGAAAGGACAACAGTGGTATGGATCAATTGTATCTCTATAATTTTAGATAGACACAAATCGTAACAGTGTGGAAGCAGGTTGATGCTACCATGATAAATCTACTCTTCAGTAAGTGGATTTCATTTCAATGTTATCTATAATTGCAACTTCATTATTTAAAGACGCTCTTTAATTCTGACAGGTGATTTAAAAGAATAATTATATTTTTTATTACATTTCTTCTTTGAATTAAAGGAGCTCCATAAATTCCTCTAATATAAGCAAAAACATTTAAAAACTGCTTGATATCAAATCTACAGAAATTTGCTTACCCTTGCCTATATTATTTCATTACTAATTTACTTAACATCTTGACTTAATGGGGAAATTCAGAAACACAAATGATAAAACTATAAGTTTGAGATCACTGCTATAAAGTTTTTTCAAAAACCCTGCCTCCTCCCCCTTCCGAAAAAAAGCGTGGGAGTGTACTAATACTAAAATGACTCCGGCTAATACCCATTAGTTTCAACCTAGTTTCACAGAGTATTTAGAAGTTGTCCCAGTTAAATCCATCAAAACACAGACTCTGCTAGGACAGGGGAGCTTTGTCCCTAAGGGCTCTTTCGTACAATTGCAGACCCATCAGATTTCCAAGTCATGGAAAGTCAATATGGAATCTCCAGGGAAGCTAGTTCTTTGCTAAACTTTTCCGTTTCTCTATTACTATGTTCACCTCGTTTTAACTCTCATTCAAATTTGAACAACTGCAAGAGTCGGCTTATTTCAGAGCCTCTTGACATACATTTTTACCTGGTAGAAGATTCCAGTACCCCCAGGGACCATATCAAAAACGCCCCACTTAAAAAGGATTTGCTGAAGTGCATTTGTGAACCCAGTCTCCGTGCATCCAGCAGTACAAGTCTGTAATTTTCCTCAAATAAAGGTGGCCTTTGAGCATTGATATACTTTGTATCAAAGTCATATGCAATTCTAAAAAGGCGTGAGGAAAGATAAGCATCCTTTAGCCAGCTGTTCTGATCATAGAGGTCAAAGAAACGGCAACATACGATTTCTTCCACGCTTTGCCTCCAGTCAGAGTTGTATTACAACCAAGATGATTTTCTCGTTTAAAAACTCTCAATTATACTCTTCAGAAAGATGTGGAAACACTTAATACCCTCATATAATTTTTTCGTGATGTTAAGGAAAAAAAAGATGTTTGAGTAGGAACTTTATGGTTGCTGATTATACATTTGGATCAGGAAAACCTTTTTACAATGAATAACAAGAGACCATGATTTCTAAAAAAGGTAGCTGGTATGTGGCACATTACACTCCATTAACATTTTATCCCCCTTAGGTATTTGTCTCCTGTAGTATGGCAGAAGGGTATGGAAAAATGACTGTCCTAAAAATGCAAATTCTTCTCTTGGATGCTTAACTCCTTTGTTAATGTGATGAGCACTTCATTTATCAGTCTTGAGCTATCATCAAACAAAAATCCTGCTAAAAGAAATCAAGCTGAATTTCAACATAATAGGTTTTAGAAATAAAAACTTCTGTTGATGTTTGATCATATTTTATAACAAAACTGAAAAATAATTACATCAGTTGAAAAATTATATTAAGATTTTACATTACCTATAGAAATAAAAATCATGAGGTTTCCATATGTTATAATGTTATTTATGGTAGATTTATAGAACTTAAATATTTTGTCCTTCTATTTTAAAATTAGCTATAGTAAACACAATTATACTTTATTATATTATATAATTTTTAGTGAAATCTTATTATGTATCGACATGGTACCTGAATTAGAGTCATATATAAATATTTATAAGGAATTTTTTTTATGCATATAATAAATACAAAAACAAAACTGGGCATAAAAAATAAGGCTGATCATAAAGATGCTATTTTACTCCTTTTTGAAAGCTCTCCACTACATAGACAACAAAACAAAAACACTTTCCTGAAATAAAATGCCTAGCGCCAGAACTAACCAATGGAAATAATATATGTAGTAGCCTTAACCATATATAATTTCCTTCGAGAGAATTCAGGCACTCCCTAAAATAAATGTCTTCATTCTTCAAAATGTTAAAATCATGAAAGACAAAACTGAGTAAATATTCCAAATTAAAAATGACTAGCACAACATGCAAATCGTGATTCTGGATTGGAAATTAAACCAGAAACAATTATGTTTTCTATCAGGAATGGACGTTATTGGATCCACAGGAAAAACATTGATAAGACTTATAGATTAGGAAATAGTACTATTGTTCAATGTTCTAATTTTGATCATTGGCTTATAGATTATAAAAAAGAATACCCTTATTTTTAAGGAACACGATATTAAAGTGCCTAGTAATGCACTAGCATAATATAAATAACTTACTCTCAAAGGGTTCAAAAATAGTAATACTTCTGAGAAATGATAAAGCAGGAGAACTGAAATGATAGCATGCGGAGAATCTATATGAAGTACATACGAGGATCTCTGCATTGCTTGAAAATTTTATGGAAATCCAAACTTATTTCAAAAAACAACTTTAAATAGAGGCCTGCTTTTAGTAAAGTTAAATGTTTAATATCTATTTGAAGAGCTGATAAAAATACTATGCTTTACACCTTGCTGGTGTGACGTTGCTACTAGAGGGCCCACCTGTCAGAGGATATGAATGGAGTGACTAACAATGAAACATTGGGTTTATATGGAATAAACAGAGGAGTCATTTTAATATAGAAAATAGTGGAAGCAACTCACGTATCCTGAAATTTCTTGCAAAAACAATAATCTAAGTAAACCTCACCATCAGAATTTCGCAGAGTCCCCTTGAAGTGCAGTATGAAAATGAAGATATCAAAGGTGTGTGCTCTCCCAGGTTGCTTTCACCACTGGGCTTTTGTTTCTTCTCCGCGACAAGTGTCCAGTGAAAATGCAATTAGACTTAACACAAAGCGGCAGTCTAGACCTTGTAATAATCATACTGGGATAGGAGACTAAATTGTGTACAGGTCTACCAAGGAAGACAGATAAAGTGAACTTAAGAAAACTATACCAAGTATTCTGCAACTAACTTCTTTCTGAGAAATTTGATGTTTCTAATGTGCCCATGTCCAGTGTAAGAAGCTACCAAGAAAAAAAGAAAGAAGAAAGAAAGGAAAAAAAGAAGGAAGGGTGGGGAAGGAAAGAAGAAAGAATAAAGGAAGGAAGGAAGGAAGGAAGGAAAGAAGGAAGGAAGGAAGGAAGGAAGGAAGAAAGGAAGGAAGGAAAGAAGGAAAAGGGGAAAAAAGAAAGCAGGCATTAAGGTGTTAAAAGAAATGAACAAGCAAAACTCTGACCAGCATTACTATTATTTTTATCAATTTTAGAGACCAATAAGGAGAGAGAGAGATCAATGTTAGAGAGACACATCCATTGGTTGCCTCCCAATGAGGCAACCAATGAATTGAAACAACTACCTAGCTATGTGCCCTGACCAGAAATCCAACCCAAGAACTTCCTGTGCGTGGGACAACACTCCAATCAACTGAGCTGCACTGGCCAAGACTAAATAGCATTATTTTATAAAGGTTAACAAAATGGGAACAAGGCAATATTCATCGACAGTAGAATGGGTTAATCATAGATAAATAGATATTACACAATGATAGAATAGAAGAAAAATAGAACAAACTACTTGCAATAATAGTGATGAATATCATAGGTGGATTGTTGAGTGAGAAAGGCCAGGTATAATAAGAAAATGTGAAATGTACCCTTCCTAGAATGTTCATAAGCAGGCAAAATCAATCAATGGTGAGAGAAATCAGAGTAGTCTGTACCTTTGCAGTGTGTATAACTTATAGGACACAAGAGATCAGGGTGGAGGGCTTCTGTTGTGTTGGAAATGTTTTATATCTTAATTTGGATGGTTCTATGTTGATCTGGATGGCATGTTTATTTTTTAATTAATTGAGTTGTATATATAAGATTTTTCATTTCAGTATGTTGCTCTATTTCAATAGAAATGTTGAATACACAAACAAACCACAATCTCCTAATACATTGTACCACTAATTTAATGAATGGGGAATATGTAATTGAGATACATAATTTATAGTATTATTTGTGAAATTATACTTGATTAACAATGAAGATGTGATATCTAAAAGTACTCATTGCATTGACATTGTAGAGAACAAGAGAAAATATTAATGATTGAAAAGGGTATTCCTGAGAGAGTCAATTTACTTAGATAGTCCTGTCAAGTTGTATTGTATTTTAAGTAAGAAGGACTGGGAAAAATATCAAAATGAAAACATAGCCTGTGTATATAAAATCTTCCACAGACCAGATGCATTCAGCCTACACTTGGATTTTGACATGTCTACAGTTTTCAATACTTTGTTGAGTACACATGAACATCATACCTCTCCCAAATATTGTTTGGTGAAAGGGTGATTTCATTTATTGCATAGCAGTCAGGAACCAACCAATCAGAATGGATGCCAGCCATAAGCAACTGACAGAGATCCATACAAGTGTCCTGGGTAAATACTAGCCAGGTCAGATATCCAGCTACTGCGCCTGCAAAAATAAAAATTGGTCATGTAATCTGCATCTAAATCTGGTCATGTAATCATTATCTACAAGGCGAACCTGGAGAATTATGAATTATTTGTGCAAAACAAAAAACAAAGAACACATCAGTGCTTCCATATATGTGTCATATTTGAGTAACGTTCAGAGATTACAATCTAAGCATATGTTATCTTTAACATTGTGATAACAAGTGACTAAAAAGGCTGTCTAGCCCAGCTGGTGTTGCTCAGTGGTTGAGCATGGGACTATGAACCAAGAGGCCACAGGTCAATTCCAGGTCAGGGCCCATGCCCGGGGTTGCAGGCTCTATCCCCAGTGGGGGTCATGCATGAGGCAGCCAATCAATGATTCTTCCTCATCATTACTGTTTCTATCTCTCTCTCTCTCTGTCTCCTTTTCTCTGTGAAATCAATAAAAATATATGTAAAAAAGGCTTTCTATTTATTTAATGCCAGGTGAGTTCTTTGTAAATTTTTATTTTAAATGTTTCTATCTCCCAAAAACTATTCCAATATGCTTCTATAAAATATATTCAAATGTTGTAAAAGCTCAGAAAAGTGTTTTCTCTTGGATCAGATTACCTGTGCCTGTCAGTTCGCATCATAATCTGTTTATCTAGATAAATCAACTCACCATATAAAAGGCTAATAACAATTAAGTGCCACCTGAATTTCCCTTTCATTTCCCACATGAATTTGATCAATTGGACTTGAATGAAACAGTTTACTTAAAATGTTTACTCTTCTCTCCATACTTTTAGCGGACTCTGCCTTGTTGGTGAGTGTGCAGGTTGGCCGCACACAGCCCTCCTTGAAGCATCCAGTTTCAGTTGTTCTCAATATACACCCACTCGATTCCCTCTTCTATCACGTCTGTCCTTTACACATGCCTCACAGAACTACACAAACATTTGAAAGCTCTAGGTAAAGGGTATTTTTTTGGTAAATGATGTACAAGGCTTAGCACAAAATAGTATTAAAACTAAGCTATAATTATAAATCTCTAAAATGTCATAAATAATAAAATTAGTTTCAAGTTTCTAAAAGTGTAACACAAATGTACTGTGTATGATGACTTTGTAAAGTAATTCATTAAGTAGCAATAAATATCCTACCATGTATTGATTCAGAGAACAATCCGATATACTAGCTATTGTAAATATTCAATAATTAAAACAAAGACAAAGGAATGTCCCTCTTTTGGCCCATTAGCTGTCACATCTTCAAATCTATGACAGCCCTCGGCGGTCTCATTACCTAGCTCTGAAAAAGCTGGTGAGTGTTAAATTGGAAAAGGAGAGCAGCTTAGTGGATAAGTACATAAGTAGATTGCGAGGGAAATATTGGCTATTTTTTTCTTCTCTTTCTTTTCTTACAAGATGAATGTGGCCTACTAATTTTGAAACTAAACTGTATTTGGGGAGCCACAATATGATAGAGAAAATGCTACTTACCTCATTTCCCAAATTGTAATGTCTATATTGATTAAAACTCTTTATTCCCAACCTCATAGCTTAATTTAAAAAAAAAAACTACAAACAAATACACATTTATATTAACTCAGTCAAGATACTGTCGAAGTTCATGCTTTAAAGTTTTCTTGGTTTTGAATACATAGTAATGAGAGATAAATATAACAATGAAATATATAAATTATAACAAAAATAATTAAAAGTCATCAGCTTAAATAACTATAAGAGAAAAGAAGAAGGAGGGAGAAGAGGAAGAGAAAGGCAGAATGAAAAGAATCAAACACGAAGTGGTGACTCTGGCTACGAAATATGTCCCACTGACTCACAAGCAGACAGGGGAACTGGGAGTATAACTCATATGGGTAATATGATGAAAGGTATTCTATGTCTTTTACTTATTAGGGTTTGAGTTTGGTATCCTCCTTGCTTTTATAAGAAAGTTATTTTTTTAAATGCTGCTATAGAACACTGGTGTGAAATATACATATATATATATGTATACACACACACACACACACACACACACACATTTATGAGAATATGTTATCAATCAGGGGCTAAGTATTGAACCAGGATTTTATTGCTATATAATTTATTTCCCTAATACTAACATGGCATTTTAATAATAATACTGGGCAAGGCTCTGAAGATGCCAGGTAAAATGAAAGGCCACATTATTAGGCAGAAAGTATAAGATCCCAGAAATAATAAGAGAAATGGAGAGAGAGAGAGAGAGAGAATCAAAATGAATGAAGAAATTTAATCTGAGAAGGAAATCTAACTAACTGAATCTTAAAGATTGGATTTAGTAATCTCAAATTTAAGATAATAAAATAATCCAGCCCTAACCGGTTTGGCTCAGTGGATAGAGTGTCAGCCTGCAGACTCAAGGGTCCCAGGTTCAATTCAGGTCAAGGGCATGTACCTTGGTTGCAGGCACATCCCCAGTGGGGAATGTGGAGGAGGCAGCTGATCGATGTCTCTCTCTCATCAATATTTCTAACTCTCTATCCATCTCCCTTTCTCTCTGTAAAAAATCAATAAAATATATTAAAAAATAAAAATAAAAATCATCATTCTCCCCTTTAAAAAAATAAAATAAAGTAATCCAAAGAAATTTGAATATAAGTGTAATAAGATATAGCTAAAAGTCAAATAATGGAATGCCCCCATAAAATAGAGTTGTTTAATATATTAAAATAAATGAAGGACATTCTCATATAAGGAGGGAGGATTAATAACCCACACTCTAATTTCAAAAGACAAAGATATTTTAAAGGATAACACATTAGAAATACACACATGGCTGACTGAGAACCCGTACTGCCACAAAATATATTGAATATGTAGCTCCGCAGTCTGTGTGAGTGTGCGTGTGTGTGTGTGGGTGTGGGTGTGTGCATGAGTGTGCATGTGAGTGTGAGTGTGCATGTGTGAGTGTGCATGACTGTGAGTGTATGTGAGTGTGTGTGAGTGTATGTGTGAGGGTGTGTGTGAGGGAGTGTGTGTGTGAGTGTGAGTGTAGGGGGGATATAGGGAAAGGGTCTGTGGGATGAGGGGAGCATTAGTATTCCAAAGATAAAAAAATAGTAAATGGTTTACTATTAAATGTCCTTCTTCATTGAATACTTAATATGTTAACAAGATAATCACTATTGAAAAAGTTTTTAAAATGTGAAAGCAGGAAAAAATGTAACAGCAGTTTTAGATATAAAAAAATATAAATACTTAGCATACTAGTAACATCAGTGCCTCCCCAAACTAGTGTGACAAATAAAATTTAAAAGAAAAGATACTTCTAGGCTATATGGTCCCTTTAATAAGATGAAGACTTAATAAAGATTTAAAAACAACAGAAATATTTGTCTTATATGAGAGATATGCTTCCATTTTACAATCCAATTGAAAAACAAATGAAGAGAGTCATTTTGAAACCAATGGGGTGGATATATTTATAAATGATACACAATGAAGTTTCAAAATGAGCACAAAATGAAGTATGGGAAGGGACAGATAGAAAGGGAAATGAGAATTGCAGGAAATAATGAAAGTATTCGGCCTTGAACCATTGTTCAGTGTAGTAACAATTAGCTTAGCAATAAAATATTTTGTAAATGTGCTAGTGTGCACTTAGAAATGGGAAACATATCATTTCTAATTGATTTTTTCCTTGTCATTTAACAGAAAGAAAATAGTGCCCCTTTTAACTAGGAGCTCATTCATTTCAGTGATGGCTTTAATGATAGTTAATCATGATAATGGCAGTGGCTGATGTCACCACTCATGATTAGTTCAGCCTTGTTTTTGTGGATATTTAAAACAAAAGACAGCTTTTCTCCAGAGACTTCAATTCTTTCTGCTCTATTTCCTCTCCTAAGTTAGCATGCAACATTTAACACAAGGGTATGCATTGTACATTTCCACATATCAAAGCATATAGCTTTGCAAGGTGTTAAGTACATTTTTTGTGTCAAAATATATGGTTATTAGTGAATTCTAAGATTTCCCCAAAAGACTACTTCTTTTTACACAAATTCCCAGATGCTTCTAACCTCTAACCACACACAGACAGGCAGATGCAAGAGGTCAGAGGGAGAGGGAGGTAGATAGGGGGAAGATGTAAATTTTGTTGATATGAGAAAACATTGTCTCTAATTAGATATGTTCTATATGATGATTGCCTTTCCTAAATTATTTTCAAATCATTCAAAACAAAAACTAGAGTGTATCAATTAGCTAGTTTAAATAGGAAAATATAGAAATAATCACAGTTAAAACACACACACACATACACACACCCAATAGCAGTGGCCTGATGATCCAGTAGAACTACCTCCATGTGTACTAACAGGAAATAGTAATGACTTTTTAAACTTTGACTTACAATTCCAGCAGGAAAAACTTTAATCTGAAAAGTATTTGCATAGTTCCTTTCCCAAATGTGTCCTCATGAAAGTCAATAGAAAGGCCATATATTCTGTAATTGATAAAAGAAACTTTAAATGTTTTAGTTATGCATTTATGATTTGGAATATGAGAAAAGAAACTAAGATTATTCCTCTATTCATTCCGGCATATTCTTTAAATATTTTATTTCTTTGCACTTAATTCTCACTATAAAAAATGATTTCAGTAATTTTCCTTCTACAATTTTCTTGCTCCCCTAACCCCATTCTCAATGAGAAATTTAGCTAAATAGGTGTGCCTTTGGGAAAGGCTTCTTCTAACTAAAATCTGAGTGATTGTATAACCCATCCCCTCATTCTTTTGACATTGTGTCTGTAAATCCAGACTCTGGCTAACGTGTAATCCTATATAATAAAAGGCTAATATGCAAATTGTCCCCTCAACCGGGAATTCAACGTAGAGTTCGAACAGGGGGTGGGGCTGGCTGGCCAGCTGCCCACAGCCCCTTCCAGTCAGCCCCACCCTCATGCCCCCATCCCACCCTAATCAGGGGCAGGGATTGCCTGCCAACCTCCAGCGTCGCCTCCCTCTGGCCAGCCGGGCCCGACTGACCCTAATCAGGGTGGGTGGGCCGGACCCCACCCATGCACAAATTCATGCACTGGGCCTCTAGTTTGAAGATAAACAGCATGTTTGTGTAAGAATTCTACGAACTAACTTCCAAATATGCAGCTCCAAACTTCAGGCATTGCAGCTGTGGGAGATTTGTTGACCTTGGACTGTAAAACCAGGATCATGTAAAACCAGGATGACAGAAACCGTACCATCATCACTTGGCCAGTTTTGAGGTCCTTATCTGAATAGGCTCTCCGGTTCAGCCCATATAGAACTTTACAGCTCCCTCCCCTTGATCTCTTTTTTCTGTTTTCTGTCTCCTGGCTTATAAAAATATCTCTGCTATAAAGGGGAAGAAATGGTTAAATTTGAAACAGTTAAATATTTTCTTCAATTATAACTACCTGAGAGTCATTCAAAAACTATGAATTAATTATGCTGCCAATGTAAAAAACATAAATGGATGCCAACAAGAGCAAAATCAAATGACTTTCTCCATTTGGATAAGCCAATAAATGGCTTTTTAAAAAGGAGTATAAAAAGTGATCTTTTATACTACTAAATGCCATCATCACATCATCCTATAAATCTTATTAAACAACCAATTGCACTTAAGAGCAACATGAATTTGATTTATAATTCAGGGAACAATTATTATAATAATTTTGCTTTAAAAATTTATACCCAAGTGATTAGAGATGATAAATTTATGAAGCTATGAATAATCAACAACCAGCCTTTTTTTTGCCACTAATTAGACTGTGTTTAAAGAGAATTAGAAAGAATATCACAGCAAAACTGTGGTAGATATTTCTCTCTTTTCATCTCATGTAAATAGATATCCCTATATTTCAAACAACACATATTAAAGCTGTATTTTTAAAACAGAGTTCCCAGAATTTCAGCTTCAGTCACTCAGGACAGGATGTTAATGCAGGTTTTTAATTACACAGGAATTACAGGCCTTTAATCTACATTTCTATGAAGTTTTATACAGTCTTGAAGG
This sequence comes from Myotis davidii, assembly GCF_000327345.1. NCBI lineage: Eukaryota > Metazoa > Chordata > Mammalia > Chiroptera > Vespertilionidae > Myotis > Myotis davidii. The sequence goes on from NW_006287829.1 coordinate 538,563, forward strand.
TAACATTTCAAGACCCGATCAGGGTTAGAAATGAACTAGAACTACTTTTTCTCCATCATTAACCATTACGATTCTTTATCTGCTATTTATTCTTTTTTATTCCTGAAGTTTCATTAAAGGAGAAAACTCTTAGTTCAGATTGTTCAATGTATGTTTTTAAAACCTCATGGCACTGGAGGATTTAGCAATAGGAATTAGCTATTTTTTTAAATGTATCTTTATTGTTGAAAGTATTACAGATGTCCCCTTTGTTTGTTTGTGAGTTGTTCCCTCGCCCCCACCCCCCCATTATCCCCCTCCTCCCCACACTTGTCTCTCCCAGGGCTTCACCATCTATTGTCTGTGTCCATGAGTTGTGCATGTCAGTATATGCACACCGATTCCCAGGTTAATCTCTTCCCCCTTATACCCTCACCCCTACCTTCCCTCTGAGATTCAGCATTCTCTTCCATGCTTCTATGTCTCTGGGTCTCTTTTATTCATCAGTTTATTTTCTTCATTAGATTCTACATATGAGTGAGACCATGTGATACTTATCTTTCTCTGACGGTAATTAGCCAAATTTCAGACAAAGACACTCTTCAAGTGAATACTAGATGTAAAACCCTGTACAAATAATATCTTGCATTTACATAAGTATCCCAACATCATTTGCCAAATGCTTCATGTTTATTAGTTTATACATCTTTATTATTGACTAGAGGCCTGGTCGACAAAATTTGTGAACGGGGGGGTGGGGTGTCCCTCAGCCCAGCCTGCATCCTCTTCCAATCTGGGACCCCTTCTCTGATGGCCCAGTCACCCCTGACTGCCCTCCCCTGCTGGCCTGGTCCCCTGCCGGCCAACTTGGGCTGCCATCTTGTGCCCACATGGGGGTGGCCATCTTGTGCAAGGGCATGATGGTCAATTTGCGTATTGCCTCTTTATTATACAGGATAAATTAGAGGCCTGGTGCATAAAAATTCATGCACTGGGGGAGGGGTCCTCAGCCAGGCCTTCCCCCTCTCACAGTCTGGGAGCCCTCAGGGATGGGAGGCAACCTGGCAATCAGGGAAGGCGACTCCCCCATCACACCTCTGCTCTGCCATTGTCGGCAGTGCAAGCCTTGGCCAGCCCTGGTTGCCTGAGCTTCGGGCAGTCCTGTGCTTCTGGAAAGCTGCCATCCGAGGCTTGCCTGCTCCTCAGCCCGACCTGGGCAGCTGGGCAGCCAACATCCAAGGCTTGCCTGTGCCTCAGACTGACCCTAAGAAGCTGGGGGGCTTAGGGCAGGTCTGGCTTCTGCC
>NW_006287829.1:539935-545217 GCF_000327345.1 Myotis davidii
GCCCCTAACGTCCCTCCCCTGAAGGCCTGGTCACCCCCAACTGCTCTCCCCTGCCAGCCATCTTGTGACCACATGGGGGCAGTCATCTTGTGCAAGGGCATGATGGTCAATTTGCGTATTGCCTCTTTATTATATAGGATAAATTAGAGGCCTGGTGCATAAAAATTCATGCACTGGGGGAGGGGTCCTCAGCCAGGCCTTCCCCCTCTCACAGTCTGGGAGCCCTCAGGGATGGGAGGCAACCTGGCAATCAGGGAAGGCGACTCCTCCATCACACCTCTGCTCTGCCATTGTTGGCAGTGCAAGCCTTGGCCAGCCCTGGCTGCCTGAGCTTCGGGCAGTCCTGTGCTTCTGGGAAGCTGCCATCCGAGGCTTGCCTGCTCCTCAGGCCCGACCTGGGCAGCTGGGCAGCCAACATCCAAGGCTTGCCTGTGCCTCAGACTGACCCTAAGAAGCTGGGGGGCTTAGGGCAGGTCTGGCTTCTGCCAACCCCCCAGGGGCTGAAAGGACTGGGGTCTCCAGAGGGGCTTAGGGCACTGCCATCTTTGTGATGGTGTGATGATTAATTTGCATATCCCCTCTTTATTAGATAGGATTGCATCACTAACATTGGAAAGATACGATAAATGAATATCATAGAAACAGTCTCTTATCTAAGACACTAAACATCTAATAACCAAACCAGCATGAGGACTCAATTCTCTAGCTCTCGATCCCAATTCAGCACGCATTAATTATCTTCAAAACACAAGCACAAAACATCAAAGGACAGCCTCTCCAACCCTAGAGCTCTCTTTCCCAGGGGTCAGCCCAGCATTTCTGCCAGACAGCTCTTTCCACCTCCTTTGGCTTCGCCCTCCCCATTTTTCTCTCCAATAAATCTCTGATCCAGTTAATCAGTTTTGAAAGCTGCTTCTCAGATGACTCAAAATAACATAAACTCTTAACTATAATCCTTCCAAGAATATAAATAGCACTATTTCTTCCTGGTAGTTAAATATGTGATGTCATGTAAATAAATCACCCATATCAATAGCCAAAAATATGCACAAACAAGCACAGGTTCAATATATGATAAAACTAGAGGCCCGGTGCACAAAATTCATGCATGGGGAGTGTGTCCCTCAGCGCAGCCTTCAGCCTCTCCAATCTGGGACCCCTCAGGGGATGTCCAACTGCCAGTTTAGGCCCGATCCCCTCTCACAATCTAGGTCTGCTGGCTCCCAACCGTTCGCCTGCCTGCCTGCCTGCCTGCCTGATTTTCCCTAACTGCTTCTGCCTGCCTGCCTGATCAACCCCTAGACACTCCCCTACCAGCCTGATCAATGCCAAATTGTCCCCCTGCAGGCCCAATTGCCGCCAACTGCCTTCCCCTACTGGCCCGGTTGTCCCCAACTGCCCTCCCCTGCAGGCCTGGTCCCTCCCAACTGCCCTCCCCTGCAGGCCTGAGTCCCCCACAACTGCCCTCCCCTGTAGGCCTGGTTGAATGCAAATTGAAAAAGAAGTAATGATATATTTTTCATCACTTATTTGTGAATATATATTTTCCTCCATTTTGAAAAACTAAATAGTTGAATTTAGCATGCATGCAGTAATTGAATTCAAAATTTTGAAACACTAGTAAATACATATTAGTTTAACTTCCATAAATGGACAGAACCAATGTCTCAACTAGTGTGCAATACACACTGCACCTTTAAGGAAATCTTCAGGTGAAATGTGTAACCTCTCCAAAACCTGAAATTTCATTAACATGTTTATTTTAATGTTTAAAATCTGATTCTTTTTCAAAGTTTTCTTTAATGAGTCACTTACCATATAGAGAAATAAATGTTCTAATCATTAATTCATTCATTTATTAACTTAACTAATATGTATTACCTATATTCATTTTGCTGATCACTAAGCTAGTTACAGAATTGAAATAAAGATTAGTCATTATCATGCTCTCCATAGTTTAGAGTATGTACTAGTAGTCATTCAATAATGAGTACTTATTAACATTTTATTTTGTGTTAGATGCTGGGAATGAAATAGCAAATTAAAGAAAAAAAAAAACAGGATCATTCTTATGGAACTTAGATTTCAAATTTGTAAATGAATGACTGACAGAACCATGAGATTTTCAAATTAATATGATAGGAGCTTAGAGGGGAGCGAGGTTGTCTCATAGCACAAGGAACACTCCAGCTGGTCTCAAATGCCATTTCCTGTCCTCCCACAGATGATCATGTTCATTCCTCTATAAGAGCACTCAACATCCTATGATGTAATTATCCTTCATTTTCTTAATAACAGATTCTCTAATCATAAATAATTTATCTCATCTCTACACTTGTATTGATTAGCTCCTCACTTTCCCATTCCCTCATAGATTGTTCATTGATCTCCATGTACTATTCGGGCTAAACATTGATTAAAAACCCCTGTGCATCGTTTTGTTTCCTCTGAGTAGTATCTATGCTTCTTCACACAACTGAAACTTTTTTGATCTCCCTGGTTTTTTGCCTACTGATATGGGTGATTTGTATTTTTCCAATTTTATTTCTTGATTACTATTGTTAGGTTTTATAAATGTATTATTATAGAAAACTAATATTTAGTTTTGATCATTTTCTTTCCTGTACAATCTATGACAATTGAATTTATATATTTCATGTTTAATTTCTACCCATTAATTTTATTTTTCTTCATTATCCCTTTCATCTTATTTTTCTAGTTTCTTCAAATGAAAATTCAGATAACTGATTTCCAGACCTTCTCTTCTAGCCAATTAGTTTAAAACTCTAAGGTATTTTCTTTGTCATGCTGCAGCTGTACCCCCACAAGTTTTTATGTCCCCCCTACCTTCAATATTATTCAGGTCAGATTATTTCCATTGATATTTTAAATATAATTTTGATATTTTCAATGTAATGTATTTTGACTCCTGGTTTCCTAAGTATATTACTATTTTCCAAGGGGAAAGAGGTTATCATTTTGTTGATTTTACTCTTATTGTCATTGATTTACTTTTGTTGCACTGAGTTCTCAATTCTGTTCTAGCTGTTGAATGATCTCTAAATCATGTTCATCCTTCGATAATGACACCAAACACGAGTCAATTTTGGTAAATAATTTGTGTGCATTTGAAAAGAATTTGTATTTTCTTGTTATGAGGTGATTCTTTTAATCAGATATTGAGAAAGATGTGCTAGAATCTTTAAAACTGAGCAGAGCTGTCAATTTCTGCTCTGAGCTCTTAGGCTAACTTTTTTCAAAGGCATATTATAAAGTGCATATTTATAGTATTGAGCTATATATATATTTATATATATATCTCACAAAAATGATATATATCATTATTAAATATCACTATCTGATTTTTAGAATGCTCCTTGTCATAAATACCATCTGCATTTGTTATAGTATTTATAACATAACTAACTGCTTAATTTGGTTAGGGTTTACATATTTATTGTTGTTATTATTATCCTTATTACTATTATTTATTTTTATCTTGCCATTTCTTTATTTTCACAATATATCTCATGTAATTCAAGATATCTAGGTTTTATCTTTTTAATCTGCCAACTTTAGTCTTCTACATTTATTGTAAAGTACCAATATGTTTGTAATTTTAATGGCCATTTTCTTTTCTTAATTTTCTATTGAATTCACTTTCATATCCCTTAGCCTCTCCATTTTTTACTTCTTTGGCTAATTATTATTGGATTTTTTACGGTTGGTTTTTTTTTTTTTATGTTTTATCTCCTAACGTCCCATTTGTTTACACTCATTTATTGGTTGTTGTAGACAATTTGCATCATTGAATCATGAAATTTTCATATACTAGTTAGCATAGGTATGAGATCCTTTCCAATATTTTCAATTCTGTTATTTCTGAAGATTATTTTATATATTTTTCTCTATTTATTTACATACTTTCTGATGAGTTGCTTTCTTTGTTCATTAACTCTATTTTTGGCTTAATGAAACCTACTGCCAAAACCCATGAAATTGATGAAAAATGGCCAATAATGAATAGTTTGACGATAGAGTTGGCAGACTCTTCTGATTAATTGAATGTGTAATTAGACAGAGAGACTCACTTGTTCTTGGTTCTGAATAAATGATGGTATTTCTGACACTGAGCTAGCTTTCTTTGGATAATCAAGACTTCTTAATGAAAGATGATTTAGAAAGAGGGGGAGCTTTTCTATTACTTTGATATGTGGTACAAAAACGTGTTTCTTCAGTAGTGTCTCAAGAAATTTATATTGGGAGCTTCCATGAGCGTGAGTGTACATTGCAGAGCAATGTGTTCAGGCTTGCACTTGTCCAATACTGCCTATCTTCCCCTCTAGTATACAATGTTGCTAAAAGGAACAGCCAACATGAATTAACATTACACATTTTTCAAACATTTTCTTAATAAGTGCTGGCTTAGTGGTCTACTTTCTAAAATATAACAAGTAGCAGTTTTAAGTGTTTTGCCCTCACATTATAAAACTCCAGCTTTCAAAATATTTTACTTTTACTTCTTGGAAACACTCTACTCTCAGTTCTAAGTTTCTTTATTACTTATGATGATACAAATTGTAATTTTATAGGAAACAGTACCCTATAAGTACAAGGTTAAAGCTATTTTCTCTCTTATATAATGGTCCAGTGTAGACTTGTGAACTAGAGTATCCCTCTCTACAATATCACCCATGACCCACTTTCGTTCTGTACTACTACATTTGTCAACTTGATAAAATATGACTCAGACTTTTCTGCATGCTGGTTCCTTCTAAGTTGAAAGACAGAATATGGATTGTAAGAAATACCCTTTAAACAAGTTATGAAATCTTTATATACCACCTCTATTAACAAGGATTTTGTGTCACTGTACCTCGCTCATGCAATGTTGAAAAATATAATCTCTATGTAACTGGCCAGGTGTACTGCTAAAAGTCAAGTTGTTTTTTTAAAGAAATGAACAAGAAAAAAATGGATGTTGTAGAAACTATACAGTTTCTGCATGCCTAAAAATCTCATTACTTAATTTGAAAGTAGAGTTATAACAACTAAAAGTAAAAACCAAAGACATCCTATATAATGAAGAGGTAATATGCAAATTGACCCTCACACCCTCATGTCACAAGATGGCCTCTCCTGCCGGGAGCCAGTCCATCCTTGCTGTTTCAAGGGACCTGGCATATATGGCATGCTGTTCTTAATATGTTTGCTCACCTTCTTGGCACTATGTGTTTTAACCAAGGTCACCTCTCCAAGAAAGGTTGTTTCCCCAGGTAGAG
>NW_006287829.1:546104-550087 GCF_000327345.1 Myotis davidii
AGAAGGAAATCTTACCTTTTGTGACAGCATGAATGGACCTAGAAAGCATTATGCTAAGTGAAATAAGCCAGTCAGAGAAAGACAAATACCATATGATCTTACTTGATATGTGGAATCTAATGAACAAAATAATCTGAAAAACAACTAGAACCAGAGGCATGGATACATGAACTGACGGATAGCAGGAGAGAGGAAGAGGGGGTGAACTGGATGAAAGGAGGTGAAGAGATTAGCCCATGAATATATATGCATACCCATAGACACAGACAACAGTGTGGTGAAGGCAAGAGGTGGGGGGCGCTGGGTGGAGGTGGGCAAAAGGGGAAAAATGGGAAACATCTGTAATAGTGTGAGCAATAAACAAAAAAATAAAATGTATGTATCCTTTTCATTTTTGAGGTATCTTTATTATTTGATTTGATATATGAAAAATATGGAGTTCCCTTTTCAGTATTGGTTTATGAGATTAATTCATATAATTAAAAGCTGATCCAGTAAAGAAAGTTAACACATACTTTTATTAAATATTGTAATTTTTATCTCTTGATAAAATTCACTCTCACATAAGTTTTAATGCCACATAATGAGATAAATACTTCCAAAAATTATTTCACTCTAGTAAAATATGTGATTAATTTCCAATAATTCCTATAACAGTGGCAAGTTTGAATCATGGAAACTATGAATAGTTGATAATTTTACAAGTCAAGGTGACCTAAACAGTTACTTTGTTTTTAATTAGAATTTGAGAAATATGTTTTTTAAAATGTGCTCTCACACTGTAATCTCTTCACACTAGCTCTTAAATTCAGAACAAAGATACCTTCCCCTTCCAAAGATATTTAAAGATAAAGATTTTTTTCTTGATGGACACATACTATCACATTATATCTTTGGCAATATTTATATTTTGAAATGTAGAAAAAACATAGTGCTTAAGTTAGCTTTTGCTGTGTAACAAACATCCTTAAATCAGTGGCTTAAAACAACTGTTTAAATGGTTTCATGGGACATGAATTTGGCCTGAATCTAACTGAGAAGTCTATCTAATCTGGAAAAAACTTAAATGAGCTGACTGGGATCTGCTCATGTGTTTGTGGTCAGCAGCTGGGACTGTTGGAACTATCAGCTGTAGGCCTGGTTCTCTTCTTCATGCCATTTCTTTCTGAGCAGGTTAGCTTAGACTTTGTACATGGTCTGAAGGATTTAAGTTTAGGAAAATATGGCATGTGCCAGTGAGAAAGGTGTTCCATGTCTCTGCTTTTGTCAGTTTTATTAATGTATCATTGACCAAAGCAAGTCACAGGGCCAATCCATATTCAAAGGATGGAGGAATAAACTTTTACTTTTATAAGAAGTTCAACAAAATCACATTGCAAGGGCGTGGATGAAAGAGGGGAAATATTTTTTTTTCCTTTGGCAAACTGTTTTTATTCTTTAAAAAAAATTTCCATTTGACCCAGTAATCCCACTTCTAGGAATATACCCCAAGAAAACGAAACACCAACCAGAAAGGACATATACACCTCTATGTTCATAACAGCACAATTTATAATAGGTAAGATTTGGAAACAGCCTAAGTGCCCATTAGCAGATGAGTGGATTAGAAAACTGTGGTACATCTACACAATGGAATACTAAGCTTCTATAAAAAAGAAGGATCTCTTACCATTTGCAACAGCATGGATGGACCTAGAGAGCATTATGCTAAGCGAAATAAGCCAGTCAGAGAAAGATAAATATCACATGATCTCACTCATTTGTGGAATATAATGAACATCATGAACTGAAGAACAAAAATAGATACAGAGACCTGACCAGTTTGGCTCAGTGGATAGAGCGTCGGCCTGCAGACTGAAGGGTCCCTGGTTCGATTCCAGTCAATGGCATGTACCTAGGTTGTGGGCACATCCCCAGTTGGGGTTGTTCAAGAGGCAAATGGTCAATGTTTCTCTCTCATTGATGTTTTTAGCTCTCTATCCGTCTCCCTTCCTCTCTGTAAAAAGTCAATAAAATATATTTTTTAAAAAATAGATATAGAGACAGAGAAGCATCGAACAGACTGAGAAACTTCAGCGGGAAGTCAAGGAGGGTTGGAGGGTGGGGGTAAGTGATTAACCAAAGGACTTGTATGCATGCATATAAGCATATTCAATGGACACAAACATTAGGGGGATGAGGGCATTTGATGAGGGTTGGGGTAGAGGAGAGAGATGGAGTTAATGAGGGAAAAAGTAGACATAACTACTACTATTTGTAATACTTTAAACAATAAAAAACAATGTTATTCACCATTCATCCCCCTATACCCTGTGGCCCTGGGAAGTATTTTTTATTACCTTTACAATTTACTGCATGCAGCAATTATTTTCTAGTAAATGAATTATTTCAAAATCTCTTATTTTCTTAAAGTAAGCTCAATTTAAGATATTAATAATGACTTACTATCCTTTTTGTATATGTATAAATTACTTGTGTAATAAAAAATATTAATATAATGCAGTAGTAGTTTTTTTTAACATTTTAGAAAACACTAGAGCCATATTAATGAATCCCATTGATTCGCTAATTTTAGAAGTATATATGTTACATGCAAATTATATTTTATATATTTCAAATTATTCATCTTGAATTTATCATGTGTAAAAATACACATTTTTCTCATTAAATGATAACAATTTACTATATTTTTAGTCTCACTTTTTAAATAGAATCCTGAATATGTATTGATTTTTTTCACGTCCTTCAAAATTTCATTATATACAATAAAAACAGAGTCAAGACTAAGAAAATTTTCATGAATGCTTTTATTTCATTAGCCTCGTGGATATTTGGAGATGTTAAACAACTTTCAAATTAAGCATTTATCTCTTAAATTTAAAGTATCTTGGAAGAGGTTCTATTTTAACCTCTACATTTTCCATAAACACTCTTGCCAAAAGTTCGGAACTAAGATGTTCACTTCCTAAAGAAATTTTGATATGGGGAAGATTTTTGGTTTTGTTTGCCGTCTAGTTACCTTGGAAACCATACTCTTGGAAATGAACTACATTGCTGAGTTTGAACGTGTACCATGGAAACCAGGAAAGAAAAACTCACCTGTATAACAACAGATTACTGAAAATGTACGCAAAGAGGGTGGGAGAAAGCCAGACATATACATGTTTTCATTTATAATTTCTAGTTTTTAGTGTTAAACATTTTAACTAATTAATACACCGTAATAGTGAGAATTGAATGCAAACCTATCACTTCTGACCCACTCCCAGCAGCAGGAGAGTAATAGCATATTTACTACAATGATTAAAACCTTCTAGCAACAGAGGACTTAGTCTTCAGCAAGCTGTAATAAACAAATACATTATTTTTCCATTATCTCACAATTTAGGAATGATATAAATACATAGTCTAATGAATTTAGTTGCATGTTTACTTTTTTGAATTTATGATTAAGGTATGTAATACAATATTCTATCCAACTGCACTCACTAATTACAAGTTCTAAAATTTAAAAACCCAGAGTGATCAACAGAACCCTAAAGATGCATGCTTCCTCGGGCATTCAATAAAATTCTAGAATAGGAAGGACTGTGAAGACATTTGCTAATAGATTTAAGGTTGCTAAATAGCTGACCTTGAACTAGGGCTATTATCCTAGATTATCCAGATGGGATCAGTGGAATCACAGAACCATTTAAAGCAGAAGAGAAATGCAAAGGACTAAGCTGGAGAGATGTGGCAGGAAAGGGAAGCAGCCAAAGACATGAGGCAGAAAGGTAGTTCAGAGAAATGTAAAGCTTTAAGAAGTCCTTGACCCTGGCCTTGAAGAAGAAAGAATAATCCAGCAAGCCAAGGAACACTGAGACCTGTGGAAGCTGAGAATGTCTACCAACCAACAGCCAATGAGGAACCAATAAGCTTAGTTTTGCAACGATATGGCCCTGATTTCAGCCATCAACCTGGATGAACAAAGAAACAGATTT
>NW_006287829.1:550119-573845 GCF_000327345.1 Myotis davidii
GCACTTAAGACACAGTTGTAATAGTAATTTTGCGCTGTTTTTTGTTTGTTTTTTAATATTTGTGTTATCTGCTAGAAAGAATGTTCTGTAATAAGAGCATTGTTCACTTCTATATACTGAGCACCAAGCCAAAATCTGACATTTGAGTAAATGTTTATTGATTGAGTTAGAGTTAATAAATAAATAGTAGAACTATACTTTTTAAAGTGATACAGAATATAACCTTTGCATTCAAGAAATGTATAATTGTTTTTAATTGTAATCTAAACACCCATACAAGTATGCAATAAAAGAGATATGAGTCATAAGTTCCATAACAAAATAAATTTTAATTATCAGAGTCAATATGGATAGTATCCTAAGCAAAGAAAAATTCTGAAGAGAATATATTTCTTAAACTTTATCTTTTTTTGTTGAAGGTATTATAGATGTCCCTCTTTTTCCCCAATTGACCCCCTTTACCCCACACCCACCCAGGCCTTCACTGCACTATTGTCTGTGCCCCTGGGAGATATATATGCCTAAGTGATTGTTAGGATGGAGCGACCAGAACGACCAGTCGCTATGATGCACACTGACCACCAGGGGGCATATCTACACCTATCTATCTATCTATCTATCTATCTATCTATCTATAGATAGATATAAAGAGATAGAGAGATAGAGATAGATATCTTATATAAAAGGCCCGTGGTCGATAGAGATAGTGATAGAGATAGAGATAGAGATAGAGATAGAGATAGAGATAGAGATAGAGATAGAGATGATAGAGATATATATAAAAGCCTAAGTGACCCTTATGACAGAACAACCAGAATGACCAGTTGCTATGATGCACAATGACCACCAGGGGGCAGGTGCTTAACACAGGAGCTGCCTCCAGCCCACAGGTCCCAAACACCAATGGGGCCTGTCGCCCAACCTCCTAGTCCCTCCCTGGCTGGCAGGTCCCGATTGCCCAATCAGGGCTGGGTCCCAGGCTGGGATGGAGAAGTTGGGGTGGGTGGTGGCTGACGCAGGCGGTAAGGGGGTGAGGCAGGGAGGCAGGGAACTTGATTGGCCCTGATTGCCAGCCATGCCTGGGGACCCCACCTGTGCACATATTTCATTCACAGGGCCTCTAGTGTGCATATAAGTTCTCTGGTTAATCTCTTCCAGTCCCCTTCCAGACTCCCCTGACCCCCCACCCTACTTCCCTCTGAGATCCCTCAGTCTGTTCCATGCTTCCATGAGTAAAGTTTATAATTATTATTGGAAGCCTCAATGGATTTACAGTGTAAAGGTCTTGGTCAGATAATATTGGCTTTTAAGAAAAGATCCATCCAAATAATGTTTAGTGCCTGGAGCTAGATAGGAGACAGCAGAGACATCTAATTTAATCTAAAACAAAGAATATTTCCTACCAGCCTAAGAATAGAACTGTGTTCTAAAGTACTCTAAGTAGGAAAACCTGTTATAGTTTACTCCACAGGAATCATGGGGACAAGCTTAGGCTAAAGGTTGGTGGTTCTTGAAACAAAAGCTTTTATTTGCTCATTGGCTAAGATGTCTTTCTGTATTAGACTAATTTTTTTTTATTTAACTCACTGCTCAATAAGAATTTTTAAAATTTACTCATATATTTCAACTCCTTGTATAAAGCACACACTGGAGCCAATGACATGAATTATGTGTCAGGATATTCATATTTATAACATGCTAGATTAGAGATACCTAAGACCAAATGGAAGCTGCCAGTACTCTTAAAGTCTGACCTGTAATTGCCATAGCATAACATTATTTGCATCATCCTCTATTGACTGAGCACACAGATCAGAGTAAATTCAAGTATAAATATACCTCATTTGCAATGCAAAGAGAATAGGTTATTTTAGGCCACCTCTAATCCTCCACCAGAAGGTATCGCTTTCTAGTAAACTAAGATTTTACTACGATTCTCATAATTTTTAGCATCTTTTATTGATTTGTATCGTGCTATCTACTGGTTTTCAATGTGCCTTAATTCATTATTGCATTAGTCAGTTAAATATTTATAATAATCTCAAAAAGTAACCAAAAATATTTTCGTTACCAGTTAGGGGTGTTAGAGAAGTCTGATAAATAGCACCATCTTCTCTTTCTAAGTTCTATGCTGGTTGAGAGATGCAGATTAGCAGATGAAAACTAGGAAAATATCAACTTTATAACTCAAACATATGATTATTGAAGAATAAGGCTCATATCTGTGCACCATTGGGTTTCATAAAACTGAACCGCAGAATTAAACTTACCCACACCAGGGGCCACAGCCATTGCCCACATTGCAGAAAGCAGGGCAGAGCAGATGCTCTCTGTTTTCAATCCAGCTCTCAAGAGAGATGTGCAATTGGGGGTGGGTTTCACAAGCCAAGTGTCTCTTTTCTCTTCCCCAGGAAAGAACTGTGTAGCTTGATGAAGAGATGCTAAAGAAAGTAAAGGAGTAAGTGTAAGGCAACCATTTCCCACCACTCAAACACACACACACACACACACACACACACACACACACACACAACACATACACTTATGAATTATAACATGCACTATTTTTTAAGCTCTCTCACACATACACACACACAAATGTGTCAAAAAGAATATCAGGAATCAAAAAAGTTAAGGCTGTGGTCGGCAAACCAAGGCTTGCGAGCCACATGTGGCTCTTTGGCCCCTTGAGTGTGGCTCTTCCACAAAATACTACATGGGGGCACGAATGTACAGTGCGATTGAAACTTCGTGGCCCATGAGCAGAACTCGGTATTTTGTGGAAGAGCCACACTCAAGGGGCCAAAGAGCCGCATGTGGCCCGCAAGCCAAAGTTTGCCGAGCCACAGTTGGCGACCATGGAAGGGATTATAAAACTTGAAAGGTAGCGAGTTATAGATTGAGATGCTAAATTTGCTAGATCTGAGTATTGCAAGCTATTTGCAATATGATATACTAAAGCACTAGAATAAACTTTGTTATGAATAAATATATTTACCAAAGCATCTACCACAGGTCTTTGTTATAGATTCAATGTTTTTGTCCCCCTCGAAATTCATATGCTGAACTTAATCCCCTAAGTATTTAGTCCTGGGGCCTGTGGGAGAGGATTAGGTGATGAGGGTAGAACCTTCATAAATGAGATTAGTGCCCATATCAAAGCGACACCAGAGTGTTCCCTGGCCTCTTCTGCCATGAGAAGACAGGGGAAAATAGTTGTCTTTAAACTAGGTATTGGAGCCTCTCCAGGTACAGAATATGCCCACACCTTGATCTTATTCTTCTCAGCTTCCAGAACTGTTGTTCACAAGCCACCCAGGCTATAGTATTTTATAATATCACCTAAATGGACTTAGGCAGTCTTCCAAAATGCAGTCACTTAATTTATGTCGGTGGCATCTGATATCCACAAGGTAACTGCAAAACTTTATAGACTGTTGGTCTTTTTATATTGGAATGCTTATGCCAGTGTTTTCTTAGTGTGTTTTGTGGCAACATTTGCTCAGAAGAATGCCAAGAAAAGGCTTTATTTGGAAAATTCTAAAGTTATTTCTAAACTTTTCTCACCATTTTAACAGATGTCTTCATGAGCAAACTTTCTTCAACAGAATATTTACAATGCATCTGGGTAAAGTTTGCAATTGAACTCACAATATGGTTTGGGAAATTAAATGTGTTTCAAATGCCATGGACATTTACAACTGCATTAATGTGTTTAGCTGAATAAGGATTCCTGATAATACTGGGAAAAAGTTGTCCACAGTTTTGTTTTGTTTTAAAGGAGTCATGTGCCATTAATGATAGTTTCACATTTCTTCCTTGCTATGAAAATATTATATATCTATGCACACACAAACACACGTACATACACACAGAGGGAAGTGGAGGTATAGTAAATGGGTGGTGGGAAGGAGGAAAATGTGCATTGAAGCCAATCATTTTAAATGTTTGGATCAGAGAAAAGTAAAACTATTGAACAAAATCCAAGTCAATGATTTGAAGTTAGCCAGCATCAACAGCCATTGTTTTGTAAACATGTAGTTCATAAATAAAATCTTTAACTATTGGATCAAAGTTTTCTGTAAAACTTTCTATGATTTTTTAAATTTTAAAAAAAGATATCCATGCAGGCTCTGTACAGCCATCACTAAGTATCAACAAGAAAAGAGTTGGGCCCCAAGGGACACCGGGACACCAGAAATTAGTCAGTGGATTATTTATGATATATATTTTAGATCTGATTTTTATAGATCTGTGACATCTTTGACAATCTGACTGCAATTTTCTAAACAAAATACATTTGACTTTCTTCTTTGATGTGTATATGTGTGTGTGTTAGGAGAGAGCAAGCAATATGCTGTTTAGAGAAGATAGTTAGAAGAGAAAACCCTCCATCAGATGATTTCTTTATATGTCTTGGGATCTTTAACTACCGATGGAGAAGAGTTTGATGCTGTGAAGGCATTGTGTAAACAGGCAGGAACACTGTCTGATTTTATTCTCAGTGATGTAGTTTTTTCAATTTAGGGGGCTAGCAATGGAAGAAGAGAGCAACTAGAAACTATTTACATGGTGAGTGTATATTTACACAGTGAGAACATGCATTGAGAATTAAAACGGTAGAACTAGAAATCTATCCTGAAGTCTAGTTCAAGGTAAAGGAGTCAAAACCTGGGTATATATTAAAATGAAACAGGGAATCACTGCAAGGGCTAGAGTAAATTAAAATAGTTTAAGTTGCTATTTTAATTTCCCCAGGCTCATGTATATTGACCGGCAAATGGATGGTGCCCCAGTGAATAGGGCTGGGTAAGCGCAAGGTCATAGCACTTTCAGTGCTATCAAAGTCAAAAATGCAAGTTCTTGAAGAGAAATTTGGAAGCATACGCTTTATGATTAACAGCTTGCATTCTGCTCTCTGCCAACCCAAGATGTTCACAAGGCCCTCCTACCCAAGAACATCGTGCAGGTAGACCTGACCTATTATTTCACACTTAGATTTAAAAGAGCAAAAGCTTCCTAGTGACTTGCTACACCATTTCTGGTGTATTATGTCCCATTTTAATAATAAAAATCTCTTAAAATAAACAATATTGTGCACGGGTAAGGGGTTGAGAGCAAGATATTTTGGAGGCCCGAAAATGGGAGCTTCGCTGGAGTCGAAAGAGGAAGAACCCTGGAAGCTGAATTTTACTTTGCTGGTTATTGCGCAAAACCAGGAAAGACGCAAAACCAGGAAAGTTAATTAATTTTTTAGGATCCACAGGCTATACATATATATATATATATATATATATTCAGTACTGATAAAGCTTTATTGTCTTTTTTTCTAGTTCAATTCAAGCAGGGAGTGCATAGAGTGGAATCAGTAAATGTCAGTGTACTCTGCTGTCTGAATTCTCTCTGATGGTCAGGTTAGCTCCAGTAAGCCCAGCTGTTTGGGATAGTACTCAAGACTGCAGCCCTCTACAAGCTGTATCTGCATTTTGCATAGGGAGCTGGAAAGAAGCAGGTGCCACCAGCTGATGGGTTCCTGCAATAATTCAGAACTGGGAATATAAGTGGCCTAATAAAAACTACCAAATGCAATGAGAGAGACCCTATTTTCCTTAACATTACCTTTGTATGCATGCCTATAGATATGGCTGATTTTATTTTTTGAATAAAATGAAATTGAATTATTATAATGGAAGTCTCATGTTTTAACTTACCAGTAAAAAAACTGGTAAATATAAATCTTGCCCTCCACTCATTCATTCCAATAAAGAGAGGAAAAGAGCAAGTGGAATAATGACATAAAAATATTGTCGGACAGTATTGTAAAACTCCAATAGAAGGCTAACTATTTTATAATTAGCCATAGAAAATTAGATAGTATTTACATTAAGAAGTGCACAGTACTGTAAGTGGTAGCAAAGTATACATTTCTCCTTGCATCAGTGTTTATAGTTATCATTTATGAAATGCTTATTACATGGCAGACAAATAGAAATATTTTATATTTTCACACAATCCTCCCTTCACCTCCATTAACAAAGTATTTTAATATTTCTAGCACTCAAGAAGGAAACACAAAGCTCAGAGCAGATATTTAACTAACCTAAGGTCATACCTCTATCAATACTGGACACTAACGTGTACATAAATGACCTGGAAGCTATTACTTAAAAAAAAAAAAACAACTTGTATTTTCCTGAATGGCTTTATGTTGTAAAAGGAGATACTAGAGAGAGAGCTCCCTTGCATGATGATTCCCATCACTTATCTCTGGTATGTGGCCAAAGGCTCATGTCCATTATCCCATTTACCACATGTTGCAGCCAAAACCAACTATTTGCCACCTCCCTTTTCCATGTTGAAAAGGCCTCTTCCCTTTCAAATACCCCATGCTGAGTTCTTCCATATAATTTTAAAATTATCTTATAAGACTAACCTTTCCAAAAATATTCCCTGAGACTTCGAGGTGGTTAGTATATACGTACTCAAGGGCACACAGCGTTGTCAACATACTGCTATGTCATCACATCTTAGCTTCTATCTGACCTCATGTACATCTCAGTCCATAACGTCTCTCAGATTTTGTTTCTGGAAGAGAGCTTGTGCTGCATTAATTACCTTTTATACTTTTACAGTCCTTACCACCCTACCTGCACACAGTAAACTACCTCATGGATGGTGTCATGGTGGTAGTTTTTAGCATTGTGTTCCAGGGTTTGGACCTTCGTTTTTAGCCATATCGCTGGATTGCAAACATTTCCTGTGAAGCCATAGGTAGTCTGCCAAATTGATCTGACCAATGAATGTGAGGCGAAGACATCTTTCACTTCTTAGGTTAAAGGCAGCTCACGACCTGCCTGCCCACTTTATTCCCTGAGGGTGTTGGGCTTATGGCCCCTGATTTAGTCAAAAAAGATAACGGCTCTGACATACTACATTGCTACTTTATCAAATATTAATGTGAGTGGCATCAGATGTGGCTCTATCCCTTTCGCAGTTAGACAAGAACACTTGGTTGTCTTCTCTAAATGCGCTGTGAGAAGAAGAAACATGCTCAGGCATATGACCTTTCCTTCACGTGGAAACTAACAAGATGATTTGGGGTCAGACATCCAGGGTATATGTATTTTTCTTTTTCTTAGACATAACTTCATTTCTTTGTGGCCTTCAGGTTTTTATTTGTTTATTTATTTATTTGGCGTGATGTGCAATGTTTAAAATACTGTGTGCAGCCAGGATTTGTTAAGCAAAATGATGTGCTTAAATATGCAATTGTTTGTGGTAGCTCACTTATGTCTTTGTAGCTCAGTTTGATCTTGTCAGACATAATGTAGATAATGATAGCGGCAACAATACAAATTCATTACATATGCTGCAATTTCCGATGTTGTGCTGCTCTACAATGCAATACGGTTTTGATTTCTTAATGAATATTCTTCAAGTCCTTTTGCACAAAGCTAAAGCCATAACGTAAATTTTATTACTCCTTAAATGTTTAATACTAAAGAAATTTTAAAATAAGTAATCAACTAGTAACAATAAAAATTTCACAGACTTGGAGTACAAACAAAACTTATGAACATATATAACAGCTTAGGATTTATGGGTCTAGTTTATATAACACATTGTTTTAGGTTTAAAAAAAGATAACTGCTCTAATATACCACATTGCTACCTTTTCAAATGTTAATTTGTGTGAGATCAGGTGTGGCTGATCATATATAAACCTACTACCTTAACACTTTAGAATATGCTATTATATAAAATAGTTTTAATTGGCATTAACATTTAAAATAAGTATGGAATAGTGTTAAGTAAATAAACTACTAGTATGTTTAAGAATGTGGATTCTCTGATGACATAGTTTAATCACTTTCCTCATATAGTATAAAGTGAAATAATATGGCACAATGATTTATAAAAGGGTTGGCAAACTGTGGCCCTCAGGCCAAATTGATGGCATCTTTTTTATAATTATGCTGTACTAGAACACAGCCATGGCCATTCATTTACTAGTACATATTGTCGATATCTGCATTCATACTTGACTCAGTTAATTCTAAACTTAACCTTCACCATGGATTAGAGTTGAGTAGAGCAAAGCTGAGTAGTTTATTACAAAGATCATATAGGCCCTAATGCCTAAAATTGTTATTATTTGGTCCTTTACACAAAGACTTTGTTGGCCTCACATTGAGAACATGGGCATTTAGCCAGGAAACATGGTTCTACCATTTTATAGTTATAATCTTGGCCAAATTATATACCTTTAAAGACTTATTTGTAATATGAAGATTATAATAACACTTATATTAGGATAATTTGATGTTTAAATAAAACAAGATACATACATTGCTTAGCCTGGTATCCGCTACAGAGAAATTGTTCAATAAAATAACAAGATTGTTGTTTTGTTATTTATATTTTCTCCTCTTAATGCCTGAGCAGTATCCACATATATGTAAATTATTAGATAGTCAATATTTATATAATAAAATAGTGCGATTTTAATGTAGTCCCCACCTAGGCAAAGAGACTATCTTTGTGTGTTATCATGTGTACTAGAGTGTCATAAATGTGCATCATTTAAAAACACGTGTATGTCTCTAAGGTTTAACATATTTTCCTTAGAGATTTTTTGGACGTATTTGGAGTATATATATTCAGTTTGAAGAAATATGAAGGTCAATTTGGGTAATGCTAGTATTTTAGGACAAGGCTGGTATTCACATTACAGGTTAATAATGTAGATTTCTCTAACATTAAGTGTGTTTTTTATTAAATTCTCAGTGAAATAATTAAGTTAATCAACGAGTTTCCTAATGAATGTTGGGCTTCCCCAGAGCATCACCTAGCCATAAACTGCAGCTATATAAGGGTCCAATACTAGTCAGCCTCTAATGCCATTTTTAAACTATGTTAATGCCTATAAAAAAGGTCCCATGCATCCAGTCTCTCTTCTGAAAATAAGAACCGAGTTCACCTGCACACCACTCTTTGCACAGATGTCCTTCATTCTGTTGCTGCGTTTGCTGCACTGAGGTGTTCAGGGTTTGTGATTTTCTTCTACTGTCCATGAGCACTAGGCACACAGGGCCAGAGTTAGGGTGTAAAGGACTAAGCTCATAATGGACACAAGGGCAGGCTAAGCATACCAGTGCAGGTGCTAAATATAGATAGAGATAGATGCAATATTGTGGATATATTCCACATATCTATTTTTTAACTTAAATTCTTTATTGTTTAAGGTATTACATATATCTCCTTTTCCCCCCATTGACCTCTCCCTAGCCGCTCCCACCCCCCAGCACATGCCCTCACATGCCTACTGTCTGTGTCCATTGGTTATGCTTATATGCATGCATACAAATACAAAGTTGATCTCTTACGCTCCCCCCTCTCACCCTCCCCTGCCTTCCCTCTGAGGAACATTTTTATTAAGGCCTTGTAGCATCTCTATGAATATATTCCTAGAAGTGGGATTACTGGATCAAATGGGAGTTCCATTTTTAATCTTTTGAGGAAACTCCATACTGTTTTCCACAGTGGCTGCACCAGTCTGCATTCCCACCAGCAGTGCACGAGGGTTCCTTTTTCTCCACATCCATGCCAACACTTGTTTGTTGATTTGTTGATGATAGCCATTCTGACAGATGTGACGTGGTACCCCATTGTCATTTTGATTTGCATTTCTCAGATGACTAATGGCTTTGAGCATGTTTTCACATGTCTCTTGGCCTCCTGTTATGTCCATTTTCTAGAAGTGTCCATTTACGTCCTTCGCTCATTTTTTGATTGGATTGTTTAGCTTCCTTTTGTTAAGTTGTATGAGTTTCCTATAAATTTTGGAGATTAAACCCTTATCAGATATAACATTGGCAAATACGTTCTCCCATGCAGTGGGCTTTCTTGTTGTTTTGTTGATGGTTTCTTTTGCTGTGCAGAAGCTTTTTATTTTGACGTAGTCCCATTTGTTTATTTTCTCCTTAGTTTCCATTGTCTTAGGAGCAGTATTGGTAAAGATATTTGCTATGACATATGTCTGCTATTTTGCTGCCTATGAATTCTTCTAAGATTTTTATGATTTCCAGTCTTACGTTTAAGTCCTTTATCCATTTTGAGTTTATTTTTGTGTATGCTGTAAGTTGGTGGTCTAGTTTCACTTTTCTGCATGCTACTGTCCAATTTTCCCAACACCATTTATTGAAGAGACTGTCTTGACTCCATGGTATGCTCTTGCCTCCTTTGTCAAATATTAATTGAGTATAATGGCTTGGTTCTATTCCTGGGTTCTCTGTTCTCTTCCATTGGTCTATATGTCTGTTCTTGTGCCAGTACCAGGCAGTTTTGAGGACAGTGGCTTTGTAATACAGCTTGATATCCACGTTTCTAATTTTTGAAGCCCACAAGTAAACCTAAACAATTTCTCAACAATAGTTGTTGAAGTTTTTCAGAAGTCTGGAATACTATATCCTTTTGATTTCTATATATTCATGCTATCTGCATGAAGGTAATGTCTTCACTATATGGAATTACCCAAACAATTTCTTTCTTCTTGGAAAAAAAAAAATAGAATAACATATTTTTTTTTCTCTGTCAATACGGCCCCTAATTTTTTTCTCTAGTCTTCTTTGAGAATGCAGTGACCTAGAATCTTACTTGTTATGAAATTTGTCTCTGTGTTTATTAATACTAGTGGTTAAACAATCTAGAATTATGTTAAAGTGTGAGAATATAGAAGCACATGTGTTGGGAGTTTAGTTGTAATGTCTTACAACATTATTTCTTTCTGTATGCTAAGCATATTTTCACAGGTCTGCCTAAAAACTCAAGAGACCTTACTATTCAGCTTACCTCTTCAACCATTATTAAGTACCACATGAGAAAGTCGAGTATTCCCGGGGACCCTTTTTTAATTCAGATAGTGCTCCATATTTATTTAAGTTTCTATAAATCAATAAGCACCTTACATAATTATTAATGCAACTGGATGCTGACTATGAGAGTTTTAAAGGCACTCCAGAAACAGCATTACTTAGTATTCATATTTGGTGTTCATATATAGCACAGAGAATTTTCAAGCAATTTACAAGCTGTCAGGGATCTGTGAGCCACTGATCAAAATTTATTGAAAATTGGAGGGCAGGAGAAGGTAAGAGCGCAAGCTCTAAATGGAGAAATGTGGTTTGTAGCCAAGAAATAAACTCTTATGTAGTATTTGCTGCCTGTGTGCCCTGGAAAATTATGTAGAATGTAGACTATTGAATAAATTTTCTAGAAACTACAGCAAAGGAGAAACAAAAAAAAAATGATAGAAATTTACAGGGAGGCTGAGAGGGCATTTACAATCACCTGGTTGTTGCCCTTTGCCTGTCCCTGTAAGTTTAAAAATACTCTTTAAAAGACTTAAAGATGAAATATTAAAAAATAAGAAAATCAGAAGAATATTATTGCTCAAGCCAAGCATCAGAGATGCTAGAGGTGAGAATGATCTGAATGAGGATTACACACACACACACACACACACACACACACACAATGTGTCAGCACACATTTGATCATACAATCGAAAAGTTTTGAAATGAAAGAGGGGCTGATGAATGATTAGTCAGAACATCAGGCAGAACTGGGGCTGGCCCTAGGTATCTGAAAGGAATGATGACCCCACATATATTATGAGCAAGTTCTTCAACTTTCTAAAAGCAAAAGGCACTAAGACAGTTCAACCGAATCACTCACAGTTTTACATACTCAGATTACCTTATAAACACATTTATTTAGAGGTAAATCACCACAAAGCTTTTTTTAAAAAAAATCAAATTTAATTTAAAATCAAATGTGACTCTTTAGACCCACACCTCACTGTTAACACGGCATTCACAGAGCCTTCTCTCTGTCCCCTGCGTGTTCTTGCCCTTATCTGTGCCTTTGCTCAGGTGTAGCTTAATTTGTGCCATAAGAAAGACGTGTTCTGATGTGCAGTGACTTTAATAACCTATCTGTAGGCAAATTTAGCCAAGGAAGCCCCTGCAGACACCTGCTGGGAGGTGAGTTGACCGCGAGGCACAGTAGCATTCATTTGACATTACGGTTTCGCAGCTTGCATTTCCAGTCCATGTGCCTCAGGCCATTTTTTTTCAGGTCTATTAGTTTGTACTTTTCAAAAATGAATAACATTTTATTGTTTTTGAAAAAGTTGTCTCACTCTTTTAGGTTCATCCTTTTTTTCTTTTTATTCAATTACATCACTATTTATTTTCTTTTTACGTTTGCCTACTGTACATATTTCCACTCCATCACTCTCTTCTGCTGTTTCTTCTCCTTCATGTAAATCGAGTGTTCAATTAAACAACAGACATTAGCTCCAACTGAATATGTCCCCATACATCTTTTCATTGATAACTTTTTTTTAAATTATGTGTTCAAATCTCAGCTTAACACATAAAAGGGGTTTTAAAACAAGTAACAAACTTGTTTTATGTAAGTCATCATGTTGATTTGGATAAATGTTCTGTAACACATCGTCCCTCATTTCTCCTTCTACTTTAAGTCCGAGCATTATTAAATTCACCGACACAGAGAGGGGTAAACCTGCCTAAGCATGAACTTTGTGGTCCATATGTACGCTGTTCCAATCACTAGGGACACTATCTGTTAATTGGGTTTCTTAAATTAAAGTCTAGAAAAAAGACTATTATTTGGGAACATTTCAAACCATGTAGACCGTTCCCCATCCCCTGAAGACACATGCTGTTTTATAGGAGCTTGTGCCCCTCTGTGCCTAAGGTGAGGAACACCACTTCCTGGACTTCACGATGCCTCACCAGCCAATGATGAACACTGCAAGATACTCCAGATGGCACTCATTCAGAGTTCCTTCAGACTTACTTGGTTCCTTTCCCCTCTTTTGTGTGGAAGAATCTTTTCTTTCTTTCTTTTTTAAACCCTGTATGAAACACTTCTTCCAGGGGAAGAACGTTCAGGCCTTAGGGCAATGACCCTAGCCCTTCACCCCCAGGAAATAAACAAAATTTCCTCCATGGTGCTTACTCCTTTATCTCTTCTGAGTACCCTCTGACCCCAATAAAGTGGGGTCTGTCTTCAGTGCTGTCTCTGTGGTTTTGTGTTCAACTCTTTGTTCACAGTGATTTATTTTTAACTCAAAAATTAAATGGACCGCATCTTCCAGCACACCTCATACTCCTTGATCACGTTCGTCTATTTTAGTATCTCAACGATTTTCTTGCGTATTAGTGTGCAAATACAATAACTGCTTATTAACTCTTAAAAGACCAACATTTCCCCAACAATTATCATAAATCTGGTCTTCCAGGGACAGGAGGATACCCCTTGTGTTCCTCCTCCCTATCCCTATTTCCCTATAGCCACTGGTAAGATGCCCAGCGATGTTAGGAAGAGACAAATCCCATTATAACAAACTTTAAGAACCAGTGAAAACCTCATCTGAGAATTAAATAAGTTAGCCAGGGACTGTGGTTTGCTAATGCTCTGTTTACAGGATTTGTCTCAGGACAATAATGGAATGGTACCTGAATGTGATAATGCTGTCTTAATGAACACTAGGGAGAAACTAGTGAGTAAAACCAGCCCACTTTGTAAACAGGAGACCAGGTGGGGTAATTAGTTAACCCAAGTACCCATTAAAGCTATAGAGAGAATTATCTATCCTGTGGCACCTGGTAGTCAGCCTGAATGTATTTATCTCAAATGTGTGTTTTAGTCCCAGGCCATTTCTGCCTAGCCAAATGAGGATATGCCCAAAAGTGGTTTAGCTAATTCAAACCTCTCCTGACCACATCGCCTGGAAATTAACATGTAGGCTTTCGTCAACTGACTTTTTAAAAATCAAATATAAAAAGGACATCAGTTTCAGCACATCTAAACAGTACTACCCTAATTTACCCAGTCTATTTGCATTCTCAGAACATACTTACCCTATCCGTTCTTCACTTGGCAAGCTCTAACAAGGCGATAAAAACTGTGTGATTTAGAGCATTCCTTACCAAAAACAGGGCAAGTCCAGTTCCGTAGAGCCAGAAGCATGCTAACTTTGCATTAAAAGTTTAAATAGAAAAGAATGAAGAAGAACAGTCATTAGCTGGAACCTAAGGCTACAGGTGATTACATATCACATTTTACAACCCAAAGAGGGTGTTGTTGTCATTATTTCTCTGTAACAATACAGGAAGCTGAGGCCCAGAAAATGCATGCAGTTTGTCAGGGGAGTCATTGGCAGAAGCAGGATTTGTGCCACAGGTCACACAGCTTCAGAGAACATGCTCTTAAGACAGGTTAGAGCTCCCCTTTTCCATTTCTGTGCCCCAGTTTCCTCCTGCTCCTAACTTACTGCATCCAGAAGAAAACGAATTTTGTGTTTGATAGGGCAAAACAAATAAATAAATAAACCACAGGCATGCTGTTTTGTTTCACTAGTTTGCATTTCTATAAGGGAGAGTGGTCATTATAATTTTCTTCTCAACTACCACTAATTTCTGTACTTATAGCTGAGTAGCATCATCAGAACTGAGAAAGCTGGGACTGCTTTAAAACTTGCCAATCTTTCATTACTTCTAACCTTTCAATCCTAGTGGCTTAAAGGAAAGAGGAACTAACTCACTATCTAAAAATTCCTTTCAAAAACAAAGATGAATGAATGGAATCAAGAATACTAACATGTTTGATGATGTTCGATGTGAACTAAACTTTCTGAGAAAACAATATGAGGATTATATTTTCAAAATGTGTTCTTTTGCCTTAAAAGCCCTGGACTAGAAAGAAAATATATGCAAATGAAATGTATGCATGCATTGTCTACAGAGTGATAAATACTGAGACATATTCAGGAATAAGGCACTTAAAATGTTCAAATTGTAAAATCTCATTTTAGGTGGGTTGGTCTACTTTATTTTAAATTGAGTTCGTCTTTTGTTCAAAATTAAGCAAATAGTTTCTGAAATTAGTTTCTCAAGTTTTACAGCAACATGTTCCCTTGTAATAAAAAGTGATAAACTTTTGGGCAAAATTACATGATTTTTAAATATATTCTCCTTGGAAGGACATTTAAAATCTGTTTGATTCTCATATATATCATAGATGACAGTGAATCATGCTTAGAGCAGGGGTAATCACACAGTGACATTATAGAAACCCTTCCAAGAGTCTGTAACTCTGCAACTCCACATTCTTTCCTGAATCTTTATTAAACCACATTAGTTGCTTTCTTTCTCCCATAATAACAGTTCTTAATGTCCCCTGACTTTTCCCCATTAGCCTAATTTAAGCAAGTCGGTTTCTTGATCTTTACCTTTCTGTCCAGGGTTATGATTAACCTTTCTGAAGCTGTTGTTTGTTTTAGTTGGTATTATATATGTATGTCACCTTAGGTTTTATGGAGAAAAGACACAGCATAAATCTAATATATGTGTCTTACTCCTAATTGGGACTTTCACTGAGTAGAAACATTCAAGGTTGAATCCTCATTGAACTTTTTCCTGTGTTGTTCCCTATGATTCACTGTACCAGTGCAGCTGGAAATAAAACCTATCAGCCTCCCAATAAAACTTGATGAGTTTTAGAACACATTCTACGACTGCTCATTTAAGATATGCATTACACCGAGGTTATTAGGACACTCAGTAAAGGCTGACTAAATCCATTACAACAAAACTCAAGCTTTAGAGACTCGCCTGTGTTAGAGCAGACGCTGTGGTTAGCGCCCTCTATTGGCTGACTTTGCCAATCTCACTTTTCTCCAATAGTTAAGGTAGAAGTTTATTTTCAACGCTTCTGAAATGTCAAACAAACAAAAAACTAGAGAAAATGTCTTCTCTAAATGATTAAAACAATAATGGGATAAGCATATTACTCTTAAAATAATTTTCATCTATTTAGTTTGAAATTTTAAAAAATAGACAATTAAAACAATTTGCTTTCCATTCAGTTCTATTTTTTTAAAAAAAAAATTAACAAGTCCCTTGTCCTTAATTTTATTTATTAGTTTTTTTATCAAATAGGTACAATTACTTATATTGAGATTTTCTCTTGGTGTTTGCTTTTCTTATATAAAGATATTTTCTAAGGAAGAATGACTAGAAATGATCTACTATAGAGTTTTGTGGCCATATAATTTTAAAAGTAAATCATTTATTCAAAACTACCAATTCTGAAACAGTAGAAGCATCTGCTACCGTAATAATATTCTTCTTGGTAAAATGTTTCACAATAATCACACGGTCTGTGTTTATTTATTCCTCAAATGTTTATTTAGCTCCTAATTAATAAGAGAAGTAAAACATACATAGTTATTACACACAGGGGAGAAATGGATGGGTGGAGGGAGAGAGAGAGATTGAGGTTAGATTACAGGTTGGGTAAAGTGCTGAAATGCTGTGACAGAAATAGAGGGTGATGAGGAAAAATCCACCTGACACCTGGCTGTAAAGACATTGCATGACAGGAATCTCTGGTTGTATTCCAATGCTGGAAGTCAATCCTGATTTCAGGGATAAGCTTCATAATGATGATCTAATGTTAAATCATCTTATTTTGGTTTCCTTACACCAGCGAGTGACCAGTTGGGTTTATTTTTTTTCCACTGAGTCCCTGAGTCAATTCATGTTCTGAATTACTACTGGAAAACTCCTCCAAGAGATTTTAACCAACAATTCATTAATATACTATCTTTTTGAAAAATTTACATTAGAACCATATGTGTTCTATATATTTTACTCACACGCTATATATTATGGAAAAGAACAACAAAGACCTTTATAATTTACCCAGTTCCTGCAGAAAAAATATTACTTTATGAAAAGCTTATCTTAATAGTAATTTAAGTAGTCTATATAAAATCACAGTATAAAGGAGAATTTTATATATATAAATATAAAATTTTCTATGTACATATATAGTATACATACATGAATTATATATATGACATCATTTAAACTAGTAGTCGGCAAACTATTAGTCAACAGAGCCAAATATCAACAGTACAAATATTGAAATTTCTTTCGAGAGCCAAATTTTTTAAACTTAAACTATATAGCTAGGTACATTGTTATGAACTTAATTAGGGTACTCCTAAGGCTTAGGAAGAGCCACACTCAAGGGGCCAAAGAGCCACATGTGGCTCGCGAGCCGCAGTTTGCCGACCACTGATTTAAACAAATATAGTTGTAAGCTAGGAGTAGCTCCATTAAATAGAATAAAGAGTACACAATTGAAAGCAGACGTCAAAAGTCCTAGATATATATTCTTCCTAGCTACACAGCATCAAACATTAGGTCACTTAGTGTTAGTTTTCTAATACTAAGTGGCCTAATTAAAAATATTACTTATAATCATACACATGTAAATATATATAATTTAAACTATATGTATTTTACTAATATAAAAAATTAACAACTATAAATATTCTTCAACTTTGGAGATTAACTTTAAAAACCAAAATGATAAATTGGTATAGGTATACCAAAAGTACAATAAGTCAAGGAAAATTCATCTGGAAATTTACTATTATAAAAAATGATAAAGGTGGCCTCCTGCGGCATGGTGAAGACTAATTAAACAGTATAATACCCATATATTTACAACCCACATATCAGTAACATTATAGAGATATTATGTTATCTATAACTAAATTTAAATTTCAGGTTTTGTTTGCAATCTGTTAATCATACAATGATGAATAATCAGACTAGACAAAACCAATAATTTCATGGCTTTGTGTTTTGCTGAAATCATAAATATGCAGTATTGGGTTTTAAAAACATAGATATACAACTACATTAATGAACACTGTATAGGCCAAGATCTTCTTGGTGGTTCTCTATTGCTCTCACCTTAAAATACTTTATTTTTCTGCCAAACTGGTGACTTCAAAGTTCTTAAAACTGTATGGATCCTAATGACAACAGCTGTGTTTGGTGTATTGCATAGCACAATTTATATTTTATTTATGTTATTCATTCATACTTATACTAGAGGCCCGGTGCATGAATTTATGCACCAGTGGGGTCCCCCAGCCTGGCCTATGGGATTGGGCCCAAACCAGCTCTCCAATATTCCCTGAGGGTTCCCAAATTGTGAGAAGGTGCAGGCCAGGCTGAGGGACCCCACTGGTGCATGATCAGGGCCGGGAAGGAACACAGGAGGTTGGCCAGCCAGGGAGAGACCACAGGGAGTCTCTAGGGCATGTCCAGCCCATCTCGCTCAGTCCTAATCAGCCAGACCCCAGCAGCAAGGTGGTCGAGCGTCTGCCCACTGGTGGTCTGTGCATGTCATAGTGAGCAGTTGAGCGGCCTTAGCATATCACGCTTTGATTGGTTGAACAGATGACTGGACGACTGAACACTTAGCATATTAGGCTTTTATGACATAGGATTATATTTATACTAAAATAAGAAATATAATAGAAATTTTTCATAATTGTTAAAATCTTACAACAGATAACAAGTGAGAAGCAAAACCAACATTTTCTTTCTCACACACAAACACTTGGAAATAGTACATTTAGAGCAATTAATTTTCCTCAAGATTCTTAATACTAGAATTTGGGGAGGGATATCACATTTGAAGTTTTTTGGAGAAGATCAAGACAGAATGCAGTTTTTAGTTTACAAAATTATTCATATAAAAGAGTAAAAAAATACATTTAGACAAGCTTGAAACAAGTAGAGACACTCTCTTTGGGGCATTAATCAATATTATAACTTTAAAAATAAATATAGGCCTAACTGGCTTGACTCAGTGGATAGAGTGTCAGCCTGCGGACTGAAGGGTCATGGGTTTGATTCCGGTCAAGGGCATGTACCTTGGTTGCAGGCACATCCTCAGTAGTGGGTGTGCAGGAGGCAGCTGATCGATGTTTCTCTCTCATCGATGTTTCTAACTCTCTATTCCCTCTCCCTTCTTCTCTGTAAAAAAAACACAATAAAATATATTTTAAAAATAATTAAAAATATAAATATAAATTCATATACTTCAATTCAAATCAAAGTTAATATATATGGATTATATAATTGTTCCTATGAATGCCAGAGTTAGCAGAACCAGCATGTAACTAATATCCATATTTGATGACTTTTGAGGTGAATGACACCATGGAGATTACATATTAAGGATAAAATCATGGCTAATTATTTCAAGTATGATTCTCATTTGCTTAGTATAATTAATAATCTTATAATCATAAAATTACTAAGAAAATATCTATCATATTTGACTTTTTATATGCGGCTTCACTGAGTCAGAGCACAGCTCTGGTCACCTGCTGACCTCCCCAGCTCGTCCCCCAAAGTGTGGGCCCCAAAGGATCACCCCATCCGCCCTCTCAGGACTCTGGAGTGTTAGCAGCAGAGTCAGGTCCACATGGTCACACTGGTAACAGACCAGAGGAGCCTCTGGAAGGAAGAGTTCTGGCAAAACCCCTTGGACCAGGGGGTCCTGGCTGTGGTCAGCATATCCCTCCTCACCTTCCTGCTTCTCATGCTGTTCGCCATTGTGTTTGGTGCACTCTCTCCACCTGAGAAAGTCCACCAGTCTGAAGAGTCGTGACCTGCCTTTGGGGAGGGGAAAAAAGGGGGCCACTCGTTTTACACTCTCCAAACACTATGGACCTTTCCCTCAAAGCACCTTTTACAGTCTGGATAATGCATTTTGTGTGATTCTCTGAAAAAAAAAAATAGCATTGAACAAAATACATCAAAAGTCTGAACTCAACATAGATTTTTCTGACCTCCTCTAGATAATTGCAGGTTATTTTAACTTCAGGATAAAGTATCTATAAAACAATATTTGCCCAAAAAAGCAGGGGTGTCTAGAATTGCTGTTATTTTCCTCAACTCAACTGTTATCTGTCCTCATGTTAATAATTGAACCTGTTCTTTATCAGTTCAGCAGAGTTTTTCCTAATATATTGTTATGTAATTATGTGGGTAGATGATTCCTTTAAAATAAACAAATAAGAAAGTAAATAAAAAGTAATAACTAAAAGGTCAGGCGCTAGAGCCAATTTTAAAAAAAATACAAAGAAAAAAAGATGGGCTTTAGTTTTCAGATTTGGTGTATGCTCTTCATTTGAAAGGTCGAGTTGAAGTAGTGCGCATATTACCTTGCAAAATAAATCACCTTTCAGATTAAAAAGTAAAACATTAAGTTACAATAATTGCTCAAGCTATATTTCTCTCTCGTGCTTCATCATCTTATATACAAACAAATATTTAACTGTTATAGGATGTAAGTTTTCTATTTTTTCCCCTTAGCTATTGTGCTTTCTCAGAAACTATTGCATTGGCTCTTATAAATCATTTAAGAAGTACATAAAATTGTGACTTTCTGTATTTCACGTCTCCTTTTTTTCCTTCTACTTGAATCCTCAAAAATATAAGGTATATATCAAATATTTGAAACTGACAAGTAATTTTTTTGTATGTGTGTGATTCTAGTCAAGGCTTTCCTTAACAGATAACACATTTAAGATGGTGAATTAATGTAGGGATTGTAAGGCATTTCTAGATCTGGATTGTAGAAAAATCTATATGGCTTTATACACATCACTTAATCTCCTTGAATCTCAAATTCCTTCAGAGACTGTTAGGCTGAAAGAATACTAAGTGGGGAAAAACAGAGGTAGCTATTGGAAGCTAACAAGGATCTTGTCACCTGTATCAAGTGAGCTTTTCAAAACATTAGTTTTGTCTGAGTTTAAAATTCTATGAGCATTTAGGTTTGGCCAGGCATTGTGCTAATTACTTATGTCTTTTCAAATTCTCACCACAGATTTGTAACTTAGAAGCCCCCCCTTTTTTTTTCAGATGAGGAAGCAGTGACTTATTAAAATTACGTTCATATCATTTAGATAGAAGACGGGTTTTGAACACAAATACCAAATGTAAAGTAACATGGATACTTATGATAGAAATATCTTAGCTCTGTTCATTTTCTGGAAATAGGACACATTGAGGAATCGTCCCTCCCCATTATGTATGTATTAGCAATGCCTTTTACTTTTCATTTTTCTCCCCAAAGGGGAAGTCTGATACCAAGAAAAGAGGATGCCGTTTGCTGCCAGAAAGATAATACTAATAATTCTGCCTCCATAATTACTAGCTCTGAGGCCCTAGAAATGTTAACTACACTCACTGAACTATGGCTCTTGCCTTTGTGAAATGGAATAAGAAATGCCAACTTTGTATACTTCATAGGAGGCTGAAAGTAATCCATGTGATGGTTATGGAGTCCTGCAAATGGAACAGACACACTTCTGTGAAAAGTCCTCATGCCATAACAAATCCTAGCTCTCCTGGAATCCCTCACGCATTGTTCAGCTCCTGATGGAAGAATCAGGGGAGGAAAGGAAGAACATCCACAAAGAAGAAATGTAGTGAAAGCAATTAGCCACTAGAGTTATGCAAATGTATGCATTAGAAATGTGGGATTAAAAACTCTAATCTCTGGCAGAAAAAAAATGATAAAGGTTAGTGTAATTGGATTTCTTGAGGAAATAAATATGAGTCTATATCTGGCTCCTGTTTGTTGGACTGAGGCCAAAAGCCAACCAGTAAACCAGAGGGGGATAGATATCACAATTTGTCTCACCTGAGCAGTCTAGGGTTCAAACTTAATTTTAGAAATTTTCATTGTCATATTTTTAAGTCTCACTACCACAAATTAGCTCAATTTTTTAAAGCATGACTCAGAGACTCATGTGTATGTATTTCATGACAGGACACTTGTGTATTTAGAGGTGGATAAAGTGTGTGTGTGTGTGTGTGTGTGTGTGTGTGTGTGTGTGTGTGTGTTTCCCTATAAGAGCCACCTTTGGCGAGGTTTCTCCTCCTGGTCTTGCAGATTGCATGAATACACTCAGGCCAGCAAGGATCAAACTGGATACTAGGAATGGACATCACACCTGAATTACTAGCTAGTTGCAGAGTTCACTGATACACTGTATAACACCCTAGCATGTTTTTATTAAACGGAGTGAGACTATAATGACATCAGAATCAATGATTTCTAGGCTGCTGGGCCACTATAACCTTGATCATTTTTTTGTGTCAGTTAATACTGCACTAGCCTTCTTTGCATTTTCTGATGTTCAAAGGATAGCAAAAATAAAATCAGTGTCCAGAGTTATTTTATACCTCTTGATTTTTAAGGATACCTGTTTTGCTTTTTATTTGTTTGTGTGTTTCAAGGATGATCACAGTATGAAACTGTGTTGGGAAAGCTGGGGCTGATGTATTAAGAACATACAGATTGTGACGGGGTGAATGAGGGAATGAGGAGGAATAAGCCACTAACAGGAGGGAAGTGAGGAGGGTCTGCAGGTTGCAGCTCCTTTGGTCTTGAAAGGGGCTCCCACGTTTAGGGAGTGAAAATCCTGGGGCCATTTTGATTGAAGAAGTTTCCATATTCTCACACAAAGGAAGGAAAGTTACAAGATGTATTACTTGTAGATTACAGAATCGGGAAAGATCCCAGAACAGGGAATGCAGTAAGTCAGGAGGAAGGCAGTCCTTTGTCCCAAGTCACCAGTGAGCAGGAGATAGAGAGCAGAGTAGCATGCATTTGTCACTTAAGAAGTGTTTGGCGCGGAGGTTACTAGTTTTGCCCGGCTCAAACCTGAGTGGTCATTGTCAAAGGTGTCCCAGGAAAAGCAAGGCAGAAACTCGTGATGGGAATTCTAAACTGGGGTCCTCAGGGAAATGCCCAGGCCGTGGGTGTGAGCACTGTTGTCATATTAAAAAACACCTGGGCAGCAAGTCATAAAATGGCCGTTTTCTCATGACAGAAGCATTTACAGCAGCAATTCCAGAGAGACCTGGTGATTTTTAATGATCTTCATCTCTCACATTTTCTATCTCTCTTTTTAAAGGAATGCTCCAGCCCAGTCAGTGTTGCTCAGGGTTAAGTGCTGACCAATGAACAAGGAGGTGGCAGTTCGTTTCCCAGTCAAGGCACATGCCTAGCTTGTAGGCTTGATCCCCAGTAAGGGGAGAGCAGGAGGCAGCTGATCAATGATTCTCTCATCGTTGATCATTGATGATTCTATCTCTCTCTCCCTCTTCCTTCCTCTCTGAAATCAATAAAAAAGATTTTAAAAGAATGCCCTAGATTCTTATTCCATTTTTTTTCTTTTTAAAAAACTTTACTAGAAGCCTGGTGCATGAAATTCACACACAGATAGGATCCCCAGGCCTGGCCAGCAATCAGGGCCAGCCGGGGCCTTCTTTCCCATGGCTGCCAGCTGCTGACTGAGGCCTTCCTCTGTTCTGCGCTGCCCCCTGGTGATCAGAGCACGTCATAGTGAGTGGTTGAACTCCAGGTCAGTTGAACTCCTGAGAGGACAATTTGCAAATTAGCCTTTTATTACATAGGATTGTTGAAAGTATTACATATGTCTCTTTGTTTCCTTCATTGACCTCTTCTAGAGCCTCTCCCCTGCCCCAGGCATTCACCACCCTATTGTCAGTGACATTGAATATAATCAAATGAAATTGTCTTAATTATGTATTCATTGTTACTAAAGATATTCATGATTATTACCAGAGACTTGATAATAGTATCAATTTATAAGGTATTCCAAAAAAATGTTACAGGTAATTCTTTATTATTTTACTAAGATTCAGCTACATGCAAGACTATTAACCAGAATTTTGTAAAACCTTCTACTTGTAAAAATGAGAATGATTGTTTTTGTAACC
>NW_006287829.1:574195-577522 GCF_000327345.1 Myotis davidii
TTATAACAATGCAATGAACATAAAAAACAAACAAGATTTTTATGTCAAAGCACCACTTAAAGTGATATTCCCTGGTCCTTGTCCTGCGACGGGTTTTAACTGAGCATGCGTACGCAGTTTCTGACAGTGGGTGGGGGAGGCTAAGATTCAATACGCGTATGTTCCTAACAGAGCGCGTGAGACTTGATTCATTCCTCAGCGCTCCATTACCAACTCTGACAGCCTTCCAGCTCGGTTGGAAAATGAAGTACAACATCAGGTTACTAAGCAACTCGGCAGCTTTTTCAAAGTATGTCTAGGACTCACTTGTTTCTCCTAATTGATTCCATCCACATCATTTTGAACATAAATGGGACATCCTGTTCAAAACATGCTGGATTTCTCCTTTCAGCTACCATGTCTAACACCTCTGCATATATGAATCAAGGACTGGCATATACATGTGAAATTCAAAGCACATTTTTTATCTTCTTGAGTTACAGTGAAAAAATATATATATTCTTTCAGCAGTTCAAGCTAGTGTCTGAAGTTATCTACATACTGTCAGAAAATAACTTAAAAGCTGATTCCTTTTTTTTTTCTTTTTTTTACTTTAACACAGATTAAAGTTTGAATTAGCCATTCTGACTTACTCCTCGGGACATCCCCACCATATAATGCATCCGAGTTAACCGCGCATCTGTCGACAGCATCCTAGTCATGCTGGCATCTCTGCTGTCACTAAACTTTTGAGCGCCGTAATATCTCATCCCATCCTGAAATATTAGCGATAACTGCATCCATATATCACATTTCATGAGGAGCAGAGGAGGCTTTTGTCACCATTGACTCCTCTTCAAGCCATTATACCAGAGGAGAAGAGTAAACAATCAAATGTTATAAACATTTTCTATCCAGTGTGTTTTCTCAAGGACCCTTTCACTCTCCACTCCCCATTTGAGAATAGCGCATAATTTAGTTACTAACTCTGTGCATTTTGTAATATTTTGTAATTCGATGAGGGTGAAAGATGCTGGAGAGGTTAAACGATTGAAAAACATATGGATATTTTTATTTAGTGTCTGCTTTGGAATTGTTGAACTATTTTCTTTTTACTTAAAATATGACTGCTTTAGAATCCTTCAAAAGAGTCACTTCATAAGTAATCAGTTTAATACAACTGCCAATATAAAAACATGTTTAAATATTCAATTAATTGGAAGAATCACTGTAACATCTAATGTATATAGCAATATAGGAACAGCATCGTTAAACTAAAAAGAACTGTAGAAGTGAATTATATTTACCGAATCAGAATACAGTAGTGGTGATTAATATTGCATAACTTTTTAGTAGCCACATCAATATGAATATGAAAACCAAACCATAGAATTAATGAAGGGATTAACACAAACAGGCTCTTTACCACACTAGTCCTGCCATAATCAATGTGCAATAAATGAAACTGTGATTATGGTTTCTTCATTAGAGGAAACCTCACACAACCACAAGATGTATAAAGGGCAAAAAATGAGGATACTTCAACAATAAAATATAGATATAGAAAAGCATGTGTGGCAAGAAAAGTGGTGTACTCAGCAGATATAGGAACTTAGTCAAAACATCTTTTCCTATTAGAAACCGTCCTCATCATTGTAGGACCTCATCTCTTCTGTTGCTGGTTAGGAAGAACTAGATGGGAAACAGCCCTGATGGCTAACATTGTGGAAGGAAGCTGATGAAAACTGAAGTTAAAAAGCATCGATCAGACAGTCAAAACCTCAGAGGGAAGGCAGGGGAGGGGAGGGGTAAGGGGAAGAGATCAACCAAAGGACTTGTATGCATGCATATAAGCCTAACCAATGGACACAGGCACCAGGGGGGTGAGGGAATGAGTGGGAAAGAGGGGGGCAATGGGAGGGAGGGGTAAGGACACATATGTAATACTTTAATCAATAAAGAATAAAAAAGAAAAAAATCATAATCACTGCCAAGAACTACAAAAAAACAACCAAAAAAAAAAAAACAACAGCAAAACCACAAATGACTTCTTCTTATCACTCCCATTAATAGGAGACACCCATTAGCAGATTTTAGGATGATTACTTTGAGCAAAGAAAAGAAAACAAAAATCACTAGTAGAAACTGCTTTTTACCCTCTGAACTAAGACTCCACCTCCCCAATATGATTTCTCCCCAAACATTTGGCAGCATCTAGTTTTTAGTAGCTCCAAGCAAAATAAATCAATAAGGAGAGTCTCCTACACCTGCTTCAAATTGCAGCCATAGATGGACGCAGCCCGAGGTGAACTCTAGTTCAACATTGTTACGTTGAACAAAATTTCCTATTCTCTATAGAAGCAAAAAAGCCTTGGGTTTCCCAAATGTTTTCTCTATGTTAGAACATTACCTTTTCTTAATACATGTTTTCTGAAGAACACAATTCAAAATCATGTCACCTGATAGGAAGTAAAACTGAAGACCTAGACCTGAAGGGGTGTAAGTTAAAGTGCAACATAAGACGGACATCATCCAGAACCACAGGAAGGCTGGCTGAGTGGAAATTCTACAACTAGAAGGAAAGAGAAAAGCACACTGAGACTCAGAGGAGGTGTGGAAGTAAAGTGCAGAGGTACGGAGGTGCAAGCGGAAAGAGCTGGCAACTGAGGACAAAGCGCACGTGGAAAGGGCTGGAAACTGAGGACACGGTTGTCTTTGTCAATCGTGAGGGAGTCTCAAGCTCTGAACTCCAGTTCCAGGCGAGTCTCTGGGGACCCAGACTCATACAGGAGAAACTGGACTGTCTGGCATCGGTTGGAACTCGAGGGTGGCTTTCTCTCAGAGGTAGTTGCAGTGATTACACGGACACTGAGAAGAGGGGCCTCTTAGGGTAAGACTGAGGAGCAGCCATAGCTGCTTGCTCAACCCTGTTGATCCCCAGAGACCCTGCCCCACCCAAGCTGTGCGCAGAGGCTTTTGCATATGAAAGGCCTGGCCCTTTGTGATCCGAAAATTACCTAACAAATTGCAGCTGGGTCAGAGAAACCCAGAACTTCCAAAAGAAGGCCCAAGGCCCCACAGCAGCTTGCATTGCTTCACAGCTGGGCTCCTGCTGGGTAGACTCAGGCAACGGCTAAATTAGCACCTCCTTAGAGATCCAAGAGCCAGTGTACCCAGTGGTCAGAGTGGGACCATTGTAGCTGGACATTTGTAAACAAGGATCTGAAGTCCTGCCCAGAAGAAGTGAATGTTCCCCACCTGACTTGCAAGCTAGTCACGCTGGGTCAAGATTGCACACAATCTTGAGTTCCCAGAACATTTACCTCCCTAAGAAAAGATAATATTAAA
>NW_006287829.1:578449-591522 GCF_000327345.1 Myotis davidii
GAGATTGGACAAAATCATACACCTATGTATGAGGACAGTGGGGGGTGGGGAGGTAAGGGCAGAGGGTGGGGTGGGAACTGGGTAGAGGGGAGCTATGGGGGAAAAAAGAGGAACAACTGTAATAATCTGAATAATAAAGACTTAATTAAGAAAAACACAACATAAATCTGCTATTTTGGGAATTAAAGTGAATGACCGACATGTACATGTGGTTTTAAGAACTACATCTCAATAAAATTGTTTCTGAATTGTTTCATTTTGACCTCTTAAATATTTGATAATAAAGGTTGCTTTCTCTGTTTCCTTATTATAAAAGTAATGAATGTTTATGGCAAAAAGCTTTAGAAAATGTGAATAGCAAAAAAAAAAGGAAAATGAATAGAAGAAATCCCACACCGCCAGTCAGGTAACCAATGTTGACATTTTACTGCATGTAATTCCTGTCTCTTCTTCTTATACATATTTTCATGTATATTTCCAGAAAAATAAAGCTGTATTTCGTTAAGTCCATGCCAACAGAAGCCAGGCCAAGAGACATTGTGAGAGTCTAAGAAATTGTATTACTTTGTCTCACAGAGGGCTGAGACAAGTGTGTCAGTGTCAGGGCTGAGGGAGAGTTTATGTTCTCTTACATAGGGACTGGGTCAGGGTTGCACCAGCCAGCTGTGGTAGCTGCCTGAACAACAGGATGTCCTTGGAAGACAGCAGGGTGTCTGATGGGTCACAATGTGGTCAGGCAGAGGGGGGCACCCCAGTTGGGGAGTATATCTTATCTTCTACAGGTGCAGGCCTTTTGCTTCAAGCTATGGAAAAAACTTATAACAATACTAGGGGCCCAGTGCACCAATTCGTGCACCTTGAAAGGAACTGTGGTCCGCAAGGCTGTGGTGGGCACAGGGGCAGGTCTCTGCACCACTGCCTGACCCCTCCCACGATGGACCCCAGTCCCCTGTCTGCAGCAACCTCACTCCCACTGCCTCCTTCCCACACACTGACGGCGCTGGCCTCACTAGCACCCGCTGACAGCATGGAGCCACTGGGGCCAGCGCCAGCATCAGGTGCAAGTGGGGTCGGAGACATCAGCAGTTGTAAGCAGTGGCTGCTGCCCCAATTGCCCCTCAGGAGCAGGGGGAGGTAGAGAAGCCCTCAGGAGTGATTTGAGCCAGCAGTCAGCACTCACATCACTGCTGGCACTGAGCAATCAGGGCCAGTGCCAGGCACCGGAAGGGGGTGTGAGAGACGGCACCAGCGCTGGCTGAAGGTGCAAGTGGGGCTGACACCGGCAGCAGGTGAGAGCAGGGCCATTGCTGGCAGTGGGTGTGAAAGATGGCTGCCTGCCCTGATCACCCCTCAGGAGCAGGGGGAGGTGGAGAAGCCTTGAGGGGTGATTGGGGCTGGCAGCAGCGGGTGTGAGCAGCAGCTCCTGTGCTGGCTGTAGGTGTGAAGGGGCTGGTGTTGGCAGTGGGTACGAGCGGCGGCTCCAGTCCTGGCAGCAGGTGCTAGCACTGGGCAGGACTGCAGCACATGGGAGCAAAGAATTTTCAGTAACAACCAGAGGCTCGCCCCAATGACAGCGACCTTGGTCTGGCACCGCCGCTCACCTGCTTCACCATCCAACCGCAGCCAACGTCCGCCATGTTCCGCATACGGTCCCTGGTAGTCAGCGCATGTCGTAGCGACCAGTTGTTTGGTTGTTCGGTTGTTCCACCGTTCCTTCTATTTGCATATTAGGGTTTAATATATAGAGATATTTCAGAAAATATGCCCAAACAGGAGAGGCCAGGGGTAGTACATCCTAACATATTTTACATTGTTTTTGTCATTGATTCTTTACATAATTATTCATGGAATATAATTTTCTAAACTATTAACTTTTTTCTGAAGCATCATATTAAATGACTGAATCTCATGAGTGTTAATTAAATCAGTCTTAATTTCATTGTATATTTATTGAGTTCAAGTTTTTGATCCAGCACCTAAAATATACAATATATGCTTAACTCCATAGATTTTTTAAAACATTGCAATTTTTTAGTTTATCTTTTCTACAGTAGAAGAATCCAAAGCTCATCCAAATAAAAACATTCCTATGACACAGAGAAATAAGCAAAAACATTTTATTACTGAATCTAAACATATTTCAGAAGGCATATGAAAGATCAGTTGGTGTCTACCTGTCCAGAGAGCTAATAAAGAAAGTCTCTAAATGCTAAGAATGCCCAGGATCTGCAGGTTACAGTCACAAAGGAAGAAGGTATAAACGAGGACCAGGGATGACAATGATGATGTGTCATAATCAAACCTGAATGTCATCTCAGTCTAACCGAGCCAGAGCGGCTCTGCTGCCCATTGAAAGACTTATTCCCCCCAACTGGCTCCCAGCTTCTAAATACGGCAGCTGAAGGTCACCGGGGGGGAAGTTTGTAATCTTCATGATCTGGAATCCTATGCTGTGGGCCGTCGACAGCATCTCCGAGGCCCTGGTCGAAGTTTTTTGAACAGCGTGCTCTCTCAGGGCCACACTTCCCTTTGGCCAGTCTATCCCCCATTTCTCTATAGTCAGAGCAACAGTACAAACGTAACACCAGGAGCAGAGGTTCTGTGAATGAAAGCTCTGCAGCAATCTTTAGCAGCTGTTTTCTCTGTTTTGCTGACGCCATTGGAAAAAACATTTCTTGCCCGAGCTGGTTTGGCTCAGTGGATAGAGTATCACATGGGGACTAAAGGGTCCCAGGTTTGATTCCCATCAAGGGCGTGTATCTTGGTTTCAGGCTCCTCCCAGGGCCGTCAGGGCTCCTGCAGGAGGCAACCAATCCATGTGTTTCTCTAACATCGATGTTTCTCTCTGTCTTTCCCTCTTTCCCACTCTCCCTTAAAATCAATGGAAAAATATCCTGGGATGAAGTTTAACAAAGAAAAAGAAAAATTTCTTTGCCAACAGCATATGAACAGCATTCCCATTAGAAATAAATCTTTTACTTCTCCAATGAAAGGTAGATGTTACCCCATCAAAGCACTCTCCTTGAACTGAACTCTTACCACTGTAACAGTTGCTTTGCTCAAGAGACACTATGTGGAGGGAACTGTACACGAAAATACTACAATGCACTTGGAAAACTTCCCAAAATGGCATATGTTATGTTAAGATTTTTAAAATTCTTAGATCTTCCTTATCTTTCTTTTTCTTTCATCTTTATATCTGCCAAAGGCTGCCCAATTCTCCACACATACTTCATTAAGTTTGACTTTCAGTCTTAAGCTGATAAAATATGTCATCAAATATTCGATGACTTGATGTCAAGATACACTTGCTGCTGCTAACATGAATCTGATTATATTGCTAAGTGTAAAAAAATACGTTCTTTCTCACTTTAGTTGTTCATGCTAGGCCCTCATCTAGGAGTTTTGTAAACAACGTGTTTCTTTACCCTCCCAGGTGATTAGGTCCTCTTGCCAAATCACAGACCGGTGACGGGAGCCATAATGCCTGTGGGCACACTGACAGGATTCATGCCACCTATCTGTTTGATTGAATCCTTAAAGACTGACTATGTTTCGATTTGTGATTGTCCCTTGGCACTTCTCTCTGAAAATGCACTTTTAAATAACGGGGCTCAAGATGGTAAGACATTTTTATACCCAGTAGGTGCTGCTCTTTTTGACCTGGACCGTTTCCTTGTTCATCATGTGATGTGACTTGACAATGCTTGTCCACCTCTAGATTTCCTTTTAAGTTTCAAATATTCAGGCTATGTCTTAAAAAGTCATGGTAAATAGGTCTTTTTAGCCCCAAATCAGGACATTGGACAGTTGGCATTAATCATTATCAAACTACCCTACAAAATCCAGCATAACTACCACAGTCTTAGGGGCGGTGAGTCCTTTTTCTACTCAGCGCCCAAGATAGATGAAGAAGCATAAGCCCACCTGCTCTCATCTGGAAGTGAGGCTAGTTATGAAACTC
Organism: Myotis davidii; assembly: GCF_000327345.1. Taxonomy (NCBI): domain Eukaryota; kingdom Metazoa; phylum Chordata; class Mammalia; order Chiroptera; family Vespertilionidae; genus Myotis; species Myotis davidii. Next base: position 582,414 of record NW_006287829.1, read on the forward strand.
AAAAAACAGAAAAAGTAATGCGTGTTTTTTTTCTGTCAATAAGAGCATTTTAAAAAAATTACACAAATAAGTATATTACTCAGTACTGGGTAAAATATTGATATTGAGTGATGTTATAATGGAAAGCTTTAGACCTCATAATTGACAAGCAATATGTCATAATTCTGTTCAAGGTTCTTTATTGTGTGGAAATAAAGAAAGAATGAAAGCAATCCATGCTTGCTTCCAAGAAATAACCTTAACCAATATCCTCATGTGCTGTGATATCAAAATGAAGTCAATTTAGCAAATATTCCAGTCCACCTCTCAACAGCAGCACGTGAAAGTGGACTTTTATTGTCTATTAATGAGAATCCAATTGTACTGCTGGAAAATTTATTTTGAAGTGGGGATTAGTTTTTGTTTTTTTGTTGTTGACTTTCCCTTTAAGCTCAAGAGAAATTTTCAGGCCACCAGGAAAACTCTATGGCTACAACCTTAGAGCAGTTCATGTTCAGAGAGACAAGGGGAGCAAAACAATAAAATCACATGCCTTTGTCACCTGGAGCGTGCAACAGGCACACAGGATGGACCAGCGCGGGCAGCACTTCCAGACTGAGCTTGTCTCCCGGGTTCCTCTTCAGGTCTTTCCTCAGTTGGGTTTCATGACCCTTATAATCTGAGAAACAGTCTGAAATCTCAGAATAAAGTACCAAGCAATCAAAGAACTATCTTGACTAGCAAATGCTATTCCCTCCACAAAGGTTTTTTAACTAGGAGGGGGAAACAAGAAATAAAAGAAATGGATTAGAAAGATCTTTGCATTCTAAAACAGATCTTCAATAATTTTAATACCAGCTCATAAAATACTATAGGTATTATGGACTGACCTGTTCCCTTCCTAAATTTATACATTGAAGTTAGAATGCATCTGTATTTGAAGATTTGGGTATAGGTTCATCAAAGAGGTAATATGATTAAATGAGGTCATAAGGATGGGACAACAGGACTGGTATCCTTATAAGAATATTTATAGTAGCTTATTCATAATTTTCAAAATTTGAAGCAAATAAGATATCCTTTAGTAACTGAATGGTTAAACAAGTGGTGTTACTTTCATATAACGGACTATTCTGCTAACAAAGTAATGAGCTACAAAGAAATGAATGAACCTTAAATACCATTCTAAAAAGTTACAAAGTATGTGATACTGACATTCTGGTGAAAAACAAACAAAAACTAAACAAAAATAACTCTACAGTCAGTAAAAAAAAATCAGTGGCTCCTAAGGATTTGGAGGAAAGTGGCTTGAGAAGATGAATATGGAGGACTTTTAAGGTCAGTGGAACTGATCTGTATAATACTGTAAGTGGTGGATACATGACATCATGCATTTGTCAAAATCTGTAGACTTTAAAGCACAAAGAGTGAAATAATATATGCAAATATATGTATATATATATATATATACTGATATTTATATCTATTTATCTATCTATCTACCATCTATCTATCATCTATCTTATCTATGGCTGGGGAATCCAAGAATGAAATGTTACTATGACAAAAATATGGTTTGGTTTCAATGATCACTGCCTAGATCATTATATTAGTTACTCAGCTCATATTGCTGCTTCGTCTACCAAATTGCATTATACACTTATAAAAATTTTGATTAAACTTTACAACTTTTATAATTGTATATTTTTATCACTTGTTAGATGCGCACAATCAGAATTAACAGAGACCCATGCTTGCCAAACGGTGTGTGTTTTTACTATAACTGATCTTAATTTACATGATGGAAATTAGTATTATATTCAGATGGAAGAACTGAGGATATAAATTATATTAATTTCTGAGAGAAAGTATCTGTTGGAAAATGAAGAGTAAATGTAAGTTGTAAATCTTTGGAACAGTAATGATGATCCATTTATTTACTTTTTCAGCTCATTAATTCAGAAAGACTGGTATTACTCAGAACATGCCAAGACCTCCTGGAAGGAAAATAACTAAGAAACATTTTGGAGAGAGAATCAAAGAAACAACTGGTAGGCATCTGCAAAAGAAAAGGTTAGCTGACTAAAATAACATGTTCAAAGTACAGCTCTCCTCCAGGATTTACCAGGTGATGAATAAGGTTAGAGGGCTGTGGGGGTGATAATGTCCTAAATCAGAAAAGGTCACCAGCATCAAACAAGGATTTGTTTTCTTATCATTGCCTTTTCCATTGAAATATAGTTGACACATAGCATTGTGTAAGTTTAAAATGATTTGATACATTTACATATTGCAAAGATTATCACGGTAACCTTAGCTAAGATCACATCACATAATTATCTGTTTTTGTGTGTGTAATGAGAATATTGTATTCAATGTTTCGAAGTTTCTAAGAAACTAGATTTTATTTCATTTTGTTAATATATTTTTATTGATTTCAGAGAGAGAGAGAGAGAGAGAGAGAGAGAGAGAGATCAATGTTGAGAGAATTATTGATCGGCTCCCTTCTGTATGCCCCACACTACATGCAACCCAGCTTGTGCCCTGACCAGGAATAGAACTGTGACCTCCTGATTCATAGGTCAATGCTCAACCACTGAGCCATGCCAGCCGGGCTAAGAAACTAGACTTTAAAAGCAAGGAATCTTGAAATAAGACGCTCACCTAGGTGTTAAAAGCCAGCCGGTAATAGGATGAGAATTAGAGACCAATTTGAATAAACAATCTGAGCAGAGGGTAAGGAGAGGTTTAAACTCATGTGGGAACTCATGGTCCTATTCACTGCCAGACTTACCAGATCCCGAGGAACAAAGAAAATGATTTCAAGTTCTAATGGTCCAGTGGGGGGTGGGCAGGGGGGAAGCTGCCAGACGTGGCTTTTACTAGATAGGCATCTCAGAAAAAAAGCTTTACATACAAAGATTACAGTATCAGGTCTGTTAACAAATTAGGGTGGGTCAAAGGATGCTGACCCTGACCTTGGAGATGATATAGTCTAATAGGAGTTAAGTCTGTAAATGGAACAATGACAATGCAAAGTGTTAGGTGTTATAATGCAGTTATTTAAAATGCTTTTTTAGTACAGAAAATAGACGAATGTATTCATCTTTACCAATTTTGAAAATTTGTTCAAAGTTTTATTAATCCTATGGGCCATCTGAAACCTTCATCCTGATAGTCCCAAAGTGGTTGTTCAGCTCACTCATTATACATGCCTTCTCTCTACGGAAAACCTGCCTTTTTTTCCAGACACTGAATTACTATAATTAAATAGCATTTCCCCATAATGAACTACATTATGTTCTGTTAAGTGACTTCCCACCTTAAAAATGAATTTATGAGAGGAAGTACTCATTTGAAACATAATTGTCTCTTTTGATATTTAATTAGGAATTTATCCTTTTAGTTTATGATGAGAGTAGTTTCTATTACAATATTAGTGTCTTTGAAGAAAATGAATAAATCAGTAAGAGATAGTCTTCTACTATAAATTCTGCCTGGATTATTTATATTAAATCAACAATAATTAAATATTATTTAGTTGATTCAAGCACCTTCTGCATCTAATATTTCTTTCATTCTAATTTCGTAAGCTGCTAATTTACTGCCTCTAAAAGCCTATTTCTTGAATGTTATCATATCTCTGTAATGATTTTTTATTTTTTTTAAAATTAAACTGGCAAATGGCAGCATTTACACCATTGAGAAATTCCCTGCTGGGTTAAAAAGGAACTAATCTACCCTAATGCCAGATTCTCTCTGTTCAATTCACCCCACTCCACTTATCAGCATACCACCTCATGCAATGGCATACTTTCAGGCAATCACTATGGGAATGCATCAATGAAGGTGGGTCTCTGGAGCAAAACATAAGTGGGGTAAAACATGGACAAATGGGTCACTACTGAGTTGTGTTGGTTAGAGACCACGCAGAACAGGCTGTGCTGGATCAAGTCACAAAAACTTGGATACAGGGAGGCCAACAGAACATGAAATAATGCCTTACAAGTAAAAAATCCCTAAACATGTGGAGCTGATAGTCTCAAGGACATACAGTACACAGTATATATAATAAATAAATAAATACATTCTACAATATGCTAATAACTGGGTTTATTGGTATAAATAAATGAATTTATATTGGGGCATGATTTATTTGGGTTCAGACTTCTAAGTATTGAAACAGCAAACTATTTAATGAATTTTAGCTTTTTGCAAGTTGTTTGCATTATCAAGTTTATGTACCATCTTTGCTATCAGTAAATTTGATTGTAACTCTTATCTTCCAGGATGTCTTCTCAGGTTTGAACATAAATCTTTTGCTTCAGGTTTGTTAGGTTAAATACATAGGACAACCATATGTCCACTCTACCTTTCTCAGTACTTCACATCTAATAATTTTATGCAATTTCCTCCCTAATATAAACTGTCATTTGTCTTTTTAAATATGTTTTATGAAAATAAATTGAAGAAAATATATAGTTTTGTGACAAGAGAACATATACCTTTTCTTTAGCAATAATTACATGTGAAACCCTATGATTCTTGTGTATTTATGTAACAAAATTAGTATGACTTGTAGTCTATAATTAGTATGACTTGTAGTACTCAGATTGTGCTTGTACACTGTAGATAATCACCTTGCATTTATGAAGTTGCAAACATATTCCACAGCAAAGCTAAAATCTTTGAAAATGATACAAAGGTGATATTAAGATATTTCTAATAGTTGCCAAAATAAAACCTAGAATAATATCGTCGATGGGCTATCTCCACATGAAATTAGATTTTGTACAGATAATACAATATATTTCAGGGGGATTATAAGTATTTTTTCTTATTTCATTATTACTCCTGAGTGAAATTTTTAACTTTATAACTATCAAGAGAATGTATAATGTTGTAGGTCAGATTTAATTTTATCTACTTTTTATAAGCAAATAAAAACCCTATATAATAAAACCCTAATATGCAAATTGACAAAACCTTGGAATGACCAGTCAATATGATATGCACTGACCACCAGGAGGCAGACAGTCAACACAGGAGCTGCTCCCTAGTGGTCAGTGCATGTTTTATGAAAATAAATTGAAGAAAATATATAGAAGTCAGGCTCATGACTGGAGAGCAGTGGCGGTGGCAGGAACCTCTCTCACCTCCCCTGCAGGAAGGCAGGAAGGAGCAAGAAGTCCTGGACTGCAAGAACCCCGGACTGCGAGAGGGATGTCCACCTGCCAGCTTAGGCCTGATCCTTAGGGATGCTGGTGAACATCCCCTACAGGGGTCCTGGACTGTGAGAGGGCACAGGCTGAGCTGAGGGACATCTTCCCAGCCCCCCCCCCCCTCATGGTGCACAAATTTCATACACCGGGCCTCTAGTTTTTGTAATAAAAAGGGTAGGTTCTTTCAATTTTACTATTTCTATGTCAGAATGTACATTAAATATTAGATCATTGCTAGTCTACTTTTGACATAGTGATATTCCAGGGTTGAGCTATTCTTCATTTCTTTAAACTCTAACATTTTATTTTGCATAGCGTTGGTGCATCATGTATGATTTTACTTTTTGAATTTATTTATCTTTATGGCTGAGGGTATTACAATTGTGGCTAATATTAGTATATCTGCTGCTCAAAATTAAGCAACATTAGCTAATTTTGAAATTAACACCAGCTCAAATTTATATAAAATGAAAAATAAAATACCACTGCAATGATAAATACATGCCATTTTACATTTGTCCAAATAAATAAAATACACAATATCATGAGTGAATTCTAATGTAAACTATGAATTTTGGGTTAATATGATGTAACAGTGGAGGTTCACCAATTGTAACAGATGTACCATTCTTTTGGGGGGACATTGCTAATGGAGGAGCCAACATGTGTGGGAGAAGGAAGCATATGGGAAATTCCTGTACCTTTCTGTTAAGTTTTCTGTGAACATAAACTACCCTAAAAACACAAGGTCTTAAAAAATAAAATAAAAATAAAATGCTAATCTTTTCATTCTCTCCCTGTAGGGAATCTAGTGTTTATTTCCCCAGGGAACAAAGAGACATCGTAGCTATAATTTGAGGGAAAACAATAAGAGAAGCTAAGGAAGTTCAGGAAAAAATATAGAGGAAGATTTTTGTGCAAAAATATTAAAATAACTAGCAAGATAGTTTCTAAACTATTTTAACTGCTATAATTCCCTAAATAATTATGTTATTACTGTTTTCTTTATGAGTATAAACTCATCCTTCAAAATTTAGTTAATTTGGTATGATTCTTTATATTTTTAAACTCCACTTCTTTCTTTTCCTCAACACCTTGCCATGACTCATATATACAGTATTGATAGTCCTAACAGCCAACAACTTATAGGTAGAAAGTGACAGATATTTGGCTTAAAACCAAGTCTCAGCTCCAAATACAATTTTCTTTATTGGCAAATTATGACCATCTTTTGCAAATTTCTTGAATTTCTCTTTCTAATCTTCAGACCATCTTTGGTTCAATTGTATTTCAAATAAAATTCAAAATGAAACATTCTGAATTTACATACAACCGTAATGCTACTGTTCTACCTCTAAAAACCTCAGATAAAAATAGTCCGCTCTACCTACCCACATGCCTATATTTTTAAGCATCTCCCTCAATATGTTAATTATTGCCGTAATGAGACTTTATCTAGATTTAAACCCTCTAATCACTTCTCATCTGTTCTTCCTATCACTCCCTCCTTTCTTCCTTAATAATTTTAAACTTATTATTCATTAATTCTAAAGCTCAATTTCCAACATGATTGAGTCCCTAGTCCTGCTGGCCTCCTGGCTACCCGCATGTATCACCACAGCCCTAGCACAATGAGACTGTCTGCTTTATTTGCATTAATACCCAGGAGTGTGAACACTGCTAGAGAAAAATCTCAAATCTCATAGACTTGGCCAATGTACATCCACTCCCCTTCTTCCCTAAACCCTCAGTACAGCTGGACATGCTTCTATATTTCCTATTCATCAATTGCACTTCTACCCAAACGTGTGAACTAAACATTGCCCATTCAATCAACACCAAAGACCTTGCCTTTTCTTTCAAAGAAGCAAAATAAAAACTATTAAAACTATTTAGAAACAATCTGTGAGCATTTTTTCACCCTACCCAAACACAGAAAAATAGGTGCACTCATCTCTTTTCTCCTCCTCCTATTTGAAGGAAAGATATAGTCTCCCTACTATCTAATATAAATAATTTCAAAGGTCTCTGGATGTTCTCCTTCCAGAAATTGTCAAACCCATTTGCTCTGTCTTCTATTCCTCACTATTTATCTCTTTATCTCATCATTTAAACAAATTGAAGTCTCTCTTCTCATACAGGATAAAAATAAATATAAACAAACATCCCACTCCTGACCTGTATCTCACTCCACTTAACATTCTCCCTGCCTGCTGTTATACCCAAACTGCTTGAGAGGGTTACCAACCACTTATTGTTTTCATGTTTCATCTCCCTTTGACTCTTCAAGCAAATTCAATATGGCTTCCACCAGTGTCACTCTATTAAAATAGCTCTCAGCAAAAGACACTCATGATCTCCGTGTGGCTAAATCTAGTCTGTTTTTTCTTACATTGTCTCACCACTAGAAACATCTGACCCTGCTGACCTACCTGCTTCTCTGAAACATTCCCTCCGGGTAGTTCTGCAGCGCAGTCTTATTTTTCTCCTACGGCTAGGTCTGCTCTTCAGCCCTCTTCTGAGTGCCTTTTTATTCTAGCGATCTTTGAAATATAGGTGTCATTGTCTGTCATTGGCTTATTGTCTCGTCCTACACAATTGCCTCGGCAGACTCAACAACTGTTACACCTTAATTATCCTGGAAAAAGTATGAAATATATATATATATTTCTAACCCAGTTGCCTCCTTTGAAATTTAGACTTTATAGCTGAGTGTCTACTGGATATTTCTTGAATGGCTAAAATTACACATCAATAACTCTTCCCCTACTTCTGCCTACCCCAATGCCTCGAATGTCTCCTGTTACTTTTCTCTATGGGCAATTTCAACAGTCATCCTGTTACCCAGCCATAAATTTAGACAGTGCCTTTTATTTCATCCTCTTTTCCCTTGCATCCAACATATTGCCCCATTTCACTTCATTTTTCATCGTAGATATCTCTGTGAGTTTCTATACAGCTATTGTTCTTATTGGTCACTCCATCTCTTGCTGGTCTACTTAACATCCTTGTAAGTTAATTTTTTGTTTGTTTATTTTTCTTTGCCTTCTTTCTTACCCCATTTGTAGTCGGCTGAGGATACATTAGGACACAGTAATAAATAATTCCGGTGTCTGAGTGATATGATTCAAAACAATCTTGTTTCTCAGCTGTGCTTCCAGTCTATCTTGTATTTGTGGTACACCCTGATCTTTGTAATCCTTACTCCAGAACTTTGTAATCCTTGCCACAGGGATGGTAGAGGCTCTAACTCCTGGCATATCACCAACCTTGGAAGGAAAGAATGGATATAGGTGATCATGCACTGACTCTTACAAGCTTCTTGATAGCAGCCGCACATCTCACACCTGCTCATACTTCTCTGGCACAGATAACTCACTTGGTTGAAAGTAGCATCTAGTGAGTGGTGATGTGCAACCCTCCAATGTGCACATTGTTCTTCAAAAGTTCAGTAGGACTAACTTCTTCATGTTAGTCTCACCAAACATAAGAGCAATAACCCAAATGCCCACTCAGCCACAGGGTCAAGTTTAAAATTGGGGATCTCTAGGAGGTGTGAAAAACCCATAAACTAAAGTGAGAACATATATGCACATATAAGATACAGTGGTGCAACTGAGTATATCAAAATTAAAACAACTCTCAAAATTCTCCTGAATTATAAATGAGAAGAATGGGTGGTTCAGAAGAGGTAGAGGATTGTAGAAATTCTGAAATTGAGCTGGATGGGACATGTCATTTTTTTTTTTACTTGATTAAGCTCCCTACATGTAGTTTGCTTATCCAATACCCTTAATTTGAATCTGCCCTGAAGGTTAAGTTCAAATTATTCTTTCCAACTATCAACACTTATTTTATCTTTTATCAACAGGGTAAAGAAACAGTTGCCTTTTTCAATCCTAGAGTTC